>NC_087515.1:33869340-34086840 GCF_963921805.1 Phalacrocorax carbo | reverse complement strand
TTTAACTGATCTCATTTGTATTCATAAGAACCATCCCACACAGTCATTTTGAAGTTGTTGTTGACCAAAGTTTTGTGGTTAGGGTATCATATCTGAATGAGGACAGTTCTCCCAACAGTTATGGATATGACACGTATGGTTTGTTTTTCATCCCATGTTTATTGAATGGGTAAAACTATAATATATTACAAAATTTCCAGTAAATTTCCAGCAGCCTTCCAAATCAACACCTTAATTGCTTAGCTGGGGGGTTGTGGTAATCTTTAGTACACTTGTGATACTTTTAATGTATGTTAGACATATATATCTAATAATAGAGATGAAAGATTTTGATAAAGTAGAACATTGGGCTGGATCTAGTGTTCATGGAAGTTTGCAGATATAATTAACCTTATTACTATTATTGTCAGTATGCAGCAACCAGGAGTTGCTAACATAGATGCTTTTTCTTTAACTGGTTGAAATTCTTTTGATATCTGTAAATAATGGTTGGAGATGCTGTCTTCTTTCCAAATTCAGCTGAAAGAAATGTAATAATGGTGCCTTAAATATTACTTTTATATAGTCATTAATGTAAATGAATGGAAGTTCATATACACATAGAATTGAAAATTACTCCTGTTTCTTTCCAAGCAAATGGGAAATACAACACAGATATATTAGTCATCTTGGATGACCTGAATATTTTTTTTTTTTATTACATGAAAGCATTATTTGAAAAAATCTGCCTACTGTGAATTCAGGAGTCCATGAGTATACTGAAAGATAACTGCTGATTCAGCTATAACTTTTTGACAGTTGCGGTATGTTATTACTAATGGTTACTTACAGAAAAGTCAGTTACTAACATCTTGTAATAATGCAGGGCTATAAGGGGCTCTATGCTTCTCTTCTGCATATTCAGTTCTGAGCAGCTAGCTCACATCAACATGAAGGACTCAGACTTCTAAGCATGTGATATACATTTAGATTATTCAGGACTAATAGTGTGTTTTTTACAAACTGCTGCAAGGATTCTTAGATTGGTCAGGCAGGTGAATCTTTCACGCAGGTGGGACAAGGTCCCTTTGGATCCTATACTTGGATTGCTGTTAAAATTCAAGTTCTTTAAATCATGGAATATCTGTAGTTGTTAAGCAACTAATGTTGAATGTTGCCAAACTATTTTCATTATCCTCCTCATTGTAGACTTTGTCTTTACTGAGTCAACTTTCAAAAAATATTCAGCTTCAGTGGTTGATGTTTGTTTTCAAGGTTTATAACATTGTCAAAGGATTATAATGAAAGCCTTAGGAGCTTAGTGCCATGTCTACCTGAATCCCACAAGCATCTAAATATAACAGGCTAAGATTTGAACACTGATGCTAATGTGTTTGCACTCTGCTTTGTTTTCTGTTTCTGGTTTTGTCAAAAAAGCAGCTGTAGAATATATTCCTCTGGTAGCTGAGATAACATTGAAGCTGGAACTTTCACAATCATCCATTCTGACAGCAACCTTTGCTATAAAGGTGCTGATTTTGCATTTAGAAAAACTTGTGGATTAGCTTTCCTTGACTTAATCTAAACTATTTTCTTTAAGTTAAAACTGCTTGTGCTAAATTTTACAATAAATCTAAAAAGGTAGGGGGTAAAGGATAACAAAGTACAATTTCAAAGAAGAGTTTTTAGTAAAGAGTCTTTTCTACGCAGTTGTTCAGAACGTGAGACAACCAAGAGTGCAGAATAAAAGCATAAACTGCAACTTCATAAAGATAATGAATTCTCAGATTTCAAATAACTTGGTTTAGATTTTGACAGGTTTTTCATTATAGTGATTAGGCAAAACCAAAACAATATCTCCCCCTTCCCCCAAACACTCTTGTCCTGTGTGTAGTTTCTCTTAGATTTCAAACCTTGTTCACTCATTCTCTAGGCCTGCTTTCAGAAAGTATCCTTTGGATTTTTCCTAGTAGGGAATTCTTTCATCCTCTGTGTGATTTTAGATGTCCTGCTTTTTTTTCCTTTCTTTTTAAAATAGATTTTGTTTTTAACTGCATCCAAGAATAAAGTGTAATTAACATTCAAATCCCACCATGTTGTCCAACTTGGTCATTATACTTTCAAAATTCTGTTGGTTGTTGGAACAATGCCAGTGCTCCTTCAGGTGCTACAAACTGAGTAGCCCTGATTTTTTTCCACACTCAAATAATCTCGAATGTTTGTAACTATATGAAAAATACTAAATGTATTCTATATATGTTTTCATTGCAAATACAGACAAAAATTCTAAGGAACCATGCCTTCCTGAATTAGTGTTATGCTGAAAAGTTGGTATAAAAGGAGTTTTAATATTGTGTGCAAGGTGTCAACTGATTCTTGTAGTCATAAGCAATGAGAAAGAAAATGGCCCTGCAGGAACAAGAATTGCACAAAGAGTACTAAGAGAATGTACCCCAAACTGAATACCTTTATTGTTATTTTTGGCCTTCTGCTTGCCTATTTAATGCTCAGAAAGTGATGCCCAACTAGTTTCACTGGAAAAGCCATTTTCCAGCTCAGTGCTAAGTAAAAATAAGTAAATCCCCAATCCTGTGAACTTACACATATTTGGCAGTACTTCTAGCACAAAATATTTACCGGCTAATACCACAAAATCCAAAGTTAAATTTTAAATTTCTATGTGTTATTCTAAAAACGCTAATATTTTAACTAGTGCAATTGATGTTATTAAAAAAAAAAAAAAACCACAAAGGAAAAAAGCGACCCCCACTCTCCCAAACAATAAAATCAGCAGCAAGTATAGACATAGTTATGTTGGGAATAAAAATGTTTATAATTTACATCAACACATGAATGAATTGCCTAGTACCTCATACTAAGCTACATACTTCATACTAAGAGCTGGCCTAACATATCCCTTTAAAATGTCTTCTTAACTGAGATACATAGACAAAAGTTTTCTGTTAAGCAGGTCTTACCCTATAGTACTCAGAACTGATAGTCACGTACAGATTGAGTTAAGCTTTCTCTCCCATATGTCCAAATTTTCCTCAAGATATTTTTTTCCATGCAGAAGATATGCCTAGATAGCATTTGCAGATTTTGTATGCATATCTGAGAATGCATCATGTACCAACTGGTCCTGAAGTACATGAGGTGTGAATCTGAGACAGCTCAGTCTACTGTGTAGTTGTACAGTAAATCAATGCTCAACTGCATTGAATTAACTGTATGTTCACAGGTTGTGTTGGTTCAGTGCGCTCAGTGCTTCCAAGGTCAAGGCAAAAACAATCCATAGTTCTACCAAAACCACCAAATGTTTTGGTTATATACCATCAAGATCACAAGGTCCCACACTGTGCCACCTATAACAAAGCTGTAAATGTATCACTACAGTGTATCACTACAACGTAGAGTGACAGCAGTAGTGTGACAGTTTTGGGAGCTGCCGACGGTAATTCTGTCCTTTCTTTCCTTGCCTTGTGGAATATCTGCAACTCCACTTTCAGTTCAGAACATTAGAGTAGGACTGAAGTAGGGAATATGGGATTAAGCACTGGAGGGACATATAGTAAGGAGAGGAATACAGTAAATAGAGAGCAGGTGGTTGGTGAGTGAGTTTGGAGCATGTAGCAGAAAGGTGGGAGAATTCAAATTTGGGAGGTTGTAACAGGATTTTGAGAGATGTGTACTGGTAGTTGAGCTTGAAGAGGTAGGATTTGTCCTGGTGGATGGGAAAAGCAGGTGGACGGATTATTTTTTTGTAGGACTATAGTCTGGGAAACTGAAGAAAATTATTCTGCCATCATTTCCTCTTGCTGTAATATCACCAGAAAGAGGCCCGAGCAAATTATATTTGAGAATCTGAAATATATATTTTAGTAGAGTTCAATCCTCTTTCTTGTTGTCTGTAACTAGTATGCAAGGTTTTTCTTTACATGTTGTTGTTAATACATTTTTAAATAAAATCCTGTTCATTTATTTAAACATCTTAAAAATAACAGTAGTTTTCAACCAATATTATTAGAATTTTCTTTAATCCTATAATGTCTAATGTTGTTGTGACTTTCATATGCAAAATATCCTATGTTTTTTTTTCATTCTCCAAACCTTTTGCCTTAGTTTACTTCAATCTGTCACCACTTGGATAATTTATGAATGATTAAGACCTATCTTGCTCTGGTTTCCTCTATAAATGAAAACACTATATTGTTTGATAGCATGAGTGTCTTATGGAGTCTTTTCAATATATTTAATTTTTAGATATGGTATGACAAACAAGACAGTGTTCTGATAGCATCTTCTCTGAAATAAGATCATCTTTGCTTTCCTGGATCTGTTCTGTGGGGGTTATTAGTTTGTTTGCGTTTTGGTTTTGGGTTTGTTTTGTGTTTGGGGGTTTTTGTTTTTAGTGTTGTGTGGTGGTTTTTTTTTTTAAACCTAGTAATCAATTTAATAGAATAGACTTCCTGAAAAGCAATATTCCAAAACATTTCAGTAGTCTAATTATGCATTTCCAAGGGTAAGGAATTTTTATTCTAAATGTAGCATTTTTAAAGAATGTTTCTGCTGTTTTTCATTAATGTTGTCAAGAGCACACTGCTTATATTTAGCCATGTTGTAAACAATCTGCTAAATGCTGCTTTAATGAAGCTTGAATATATCGCAGAATCACAGAACAGTAGGGGTTGAAAGGGACCTCTGGAGATCATCTTGTCCAACTGCCCTGCTTGAGCAGGCACACAGGACCACATCCAGGCAGGTTTTTAATGTCTGCAGGGAAGGAGACTCCATAACCTCTCTGGGCAGCCTGTTCCAGTGCTCTGTCACCCTCACTGTAAAGTTTTTTCTTATATTTAGGTGGAACTTCCTGTGTTCCAGATTGTGCCCATTGCCCCTTGTCCTCTCACTGTGCAACATTGGAAAGAGTCCAGTCCCATCATCCTGACACCCACCCTTTAGATATTTATAGGTATCAATAAGATCTCCCCTCAGCCTTCTCGTCTCCAGGCTAAACAAATGCACGTCTCTCAGCCTTTTCTCATAAAAGAGATGCTCCTGTCCCTTGATCATCTCGGTAGCTCTCTTCTGGACTTGCTCGAGCTGTTCCCTGCCTGTCTTGAACTGGCGAGCCCAGAACTGAACACAGTACTCCAAATGTGGTCCACTAGGGCAGAGTACGGGGGAGGACAACCTCCCTCGACCTGCTGGCCACAATTTAAGCATTAACTTCCTCATGTTAGCTGCCCTGGGGACAGTTGTACAGAAATCTATTGCAAAATGAGATAGCTGTTTCTATGAGGAAGTTAGCATTGGTTTCAGGGAAGTCTACACTTCCCTGTGATCCGTGCTGACAAATATTTGAAAGTCAAGTAAAATGGAAGACTGAAGTGTTTGGCTTCGTTTCTTCAGCAGTGTAACAAGACCTCATGGTAAAAAGCATTGCCATGATGTCGGCAGAACTGCAGAGGCTACAGTAAGTGTTTTGTCTGAGATTGGAAATAAGTCTAGAGTGGTGCTAATTCTACACATGATAATTTGTACACCATTGCCAGAGACACTTTACTGACACAGTAAAGGCATGTGGGACAGATTGTAAGCTCCTCAGTGCCCAGATTGTCTTACTTTTTTACAGAACCTCACTATGACTTTGGCCTTCTGGCATTACCAGACAGTAACAAAGATGATGGCAAAATAAATGTGTTGGAGAACTGACATTTTACTTCTGGATACAGAGAATTAGATCTAATCTCAAAATAGGACTAAAACTTTGCATGGATACTTGATGCAGGAATTTTATCTTTGAAGGTAGAAACTCCTTTGTGCCTTGGAGAAATATAATTTTGTCTGTTTTCTACACTGGTGGACAGAGGCGCAGGAGATTGATATATGCATTGTGAGAATTGGTGAGATGACTAAGGTAGAGATAAGAAGATTTATACCTCTCAGGTCTATCATAAAGCTGCATGTGCATTTTCAAGTACAGAACTTGAATGACCTTTTTCTAAACCCCCTTTCCCCAAAACCTTTGAGATATAACTGAGCAAGGAAGAGGAGAGCTCCTCTGTGAAAGGGGAGAATGTTTAGACAACCCATCCTTTTGTAAGAGGAAGAGCAATGTATTTTGTAGTGATGGTTTTGGATGTCCAAATTATCTTCATTTTAATATCTTTATTAAAGTTGAAAAAAATAGAGTTTGAGTTTCAGGAATGACAAAATGGAGAAAAACAGTCAGGAGAGAATCAAATCCCCACTGAAAAAAGTCAGCCTCGTTTAATTAGATTACTGTAGCCTTTAATTACATCTCCATGTTTCTCACCCTACTACTTATTGTAAATTATCAGTGATGCTCAGAGGGTTTGAGATTTTCTAAAGCTGCCATAAAACAGATCTCTTGCTGTGCCTTAAAGGGTTTTTAATCAATGGGTGTCATCATTAAGTGAACATTGGAAAAATTGATGACGGAAGTATTACCATGATTTACTGTAAAGGTAACTAGATAACATAAGTTGCCTAGCTAACTAAAGGTAAGTAAGGGTTGTAAAACATTTGCCAAATTTTAGGTACATGTAGATTTAGTAGATTACTCCTGGTAGAGTCATAGGTGATACCAGCATTACATGGCATTACTAAAATGTGTATGTGCAGGTTTATTAAATAATTCAAATTGAAAGGAAGTCAGGAGTCAGTTATCTTGTTTATGGAAGGCTAACAGCTTACTAGGTGTTCTAAAAGTTAATTACTGTGTGTATAATTTTTATTAGTTTAAAACCAAGATTTTACATTACTTATATTTGGTTGTATGGGAAATTAAGTCCTGACCAACTGGAGCACTGAAAGCTAGAATGCTTGTGCAGACTCAAAGCCCAAACTGGTTTTTTTCAGGTTTCTTATCACCACTCAGAATAGAACTGACACAACTTCTATATTTGACCTTCCCCAGATCTTAAGAGGCCAAAGCCTGAGTCTAAACAATGTATCGTGTTGGTAATGCCAAGATATGCCTCAATAGGCAATCGGTGGTAAAGAAATAAGTGATGTGGCTCTCGTCACACCTTTGACTTTCCAACCCATTTTACCAGCCATTTAGGAGTGAGTAAATTGAGGACAGCCTCTATAGTTGGGTGTACTAACTGGGAATAGACTTGTGTATTTGGAACTATGTCGAGACACAGTGACTGTTCTGCCAGTGAACATTCACATCTCTTCTTTGTTTTTCTAAATTACTGTAACCTGGATGTCACTACTGTGTTTAGTTATATATGTATGTATTGAAACAGTCTATCCTAGATCCCTCCAGAGTACCTCTTGATACAAATTAGTGAACTTTTGTGTGATAGAAGAAACAATTTTTGGAAAGAGGAGTAGAACTGCCTAAAGCTGAACAGAAATAGTTTTTTTTTAAAACTGCAGAAAGTTCTGACTGGAACAGGACATTTTAAGAAGCTTTGTTTTTAACTAAAAAGGATAAATGTTGAAATAATTTTAAAATGTTGAGTAGAATACCTCAAAACAATATAGAATTCCCCGTTCTTGTTGGCTAAAACTATGCATTAATGCTATATGTTCAATGCAACTACTTCTCTTGAGGAAAATTTTTTTTTTATAATAATATTTAAAGATCAGTGAAGATGCATGTTTTCAAATAAGAATAAAAATATTATTTTCTAACTTTAATTTTTTCTCTAATGAACTTGGTAGTCTTTTAAGTTCGGTACTTTTTTTGATTTTTATGGTTAATGACTGCCTTGCACTCTGAAAATAGTCTGTACTTCTTAAGACAACTCCCGCTTGAATTCTAATGCAAATTTGATATCATCAGCTCTCTACAGCTGATCTAATTCTGACATCCTCCATCTGCCTCCAAAATCACAGTTTCTGCATCTGTACTGCCTTCCCTGGTATACTATTTCTTTTTGTTTTCCATTAATTATTAATCTTGCTTCTTTTTCCCATGCAATCTTTAGCTCGTTGATTTTTACTTCTTACTTCTGTTGTTTTTCCACTCTCAGATATTTGTTTTGCATATGAAAAATATGTTGTCTCTGGAAAGATTGATACCTAAATCACAGTATTTAGTATTTCTTGCAAGCTGACTCCTGGGAAATGTCTGGCAAACTTTTGCCTAGACATCTGTGGGCTCAGGGTCCTCTCCTGAATGACTCAGGAGAACAGAATTGAGGGATAGCAGGTTCATTAATCTTGTGTTGCTAAGACAAGCAGAGAAGCTTATGTGTTAATGTGTAAGGAACCATTTCAATGTTCAAGGAAAAAAAACTCAGATAAAATGCTAAGTTTTGCAAACCCCGTGATGCCAAAGTCTCTGTAAATATACTGGTTTAACTAGTGAGTTCATTACTGAAGGTCAAGGGGATTTTGTTTTTGTAATATCAACATAATTTTGAGAAAGCTGTCACAGGCGCAGAATTGAAAAAAAAAAGATACAATTTGTAGCGAGAAGACAGGCACTACATTGTGTGTATTTCGGAGCTGGAAAATGTGTGTACTTCATCTGGAGAAGTTACATGAAGTAAATATGTGGAAGTGGGGAGGATATATTTCTCAATTCATCCATCTCGGTTTTGAAAAGGTCATGTTTCGGCACCACACTTCTGCAATTTGTGTGCATAGAATGATAACATGTTTTGAAATACTGTTTTACTAAAGAATATTCTGTATTTTATGAGTTATTACATGGTAATTTATAACCTTTTTTATTCATAAACATGTTTAAAAGCAAATGACAACTGTGGGGGGATGCTTTTAAAGTAAGTTCTCTTGATTGTACGAGCATTATCTGAAAAAAGGACAAACCCCAGGAAAGTACAGAAAAAAATAAGGAGTGCTAGTGGGGAAAATATTTGCTTTTACAGTCATTATGAGTAGTTCTGTGAGCTGTGAAAGACCGGTGTCAGTCCTTCATTTATCAAAGTAGCTATGTATCTTTGATTTCTGCTTTCTGATAGTCTTTTTAGGTACAGATGAATGTAAGTCAACGCCGCATACAGCAGTACACCTACTGGGCATTCTGTGGAGGCTCAGGAAGATTGGAAACTGCGGCTCCAGATTTTTTAAGCTCTTGTGTAGTATTACACCATACTTACAAGAATGAGTTGGATTCCCACGTTTAAAGTCTCTGCATTCATGTGGAACGATAAATAGGACATGGATCCACTTTCGTTTATAAAAAGAATAGGTTAAAAAAAGCTACCTACTAAAGGTCTAATGTAATTAAATTAACTTGAGGTTAATATTTAAAAGAATCTATTTAAAATCCAGTGTAGGGAGGAGCAATGATGAGAAAAAGAAATAGCTGTTGTAAGCAGACCAAGTCAAAATATTACCCTTTGACAACTTAGAAACTTTATTAACCGCAAGCATGTAAGAGCTTGCTAAGTTTTGAGATTAACACTTAGCTCAAAGACCATGTGGTACTTCAGATTTATATTAACCTCAGTGACCTACCCAGCCAGATTGCCTTTAATCCTTCTCCACTCCCAACACTATGGAAACACCTGCTGCCTCATGAATTCATTTATGGTATTTACAGCTATGGCCTTCAGCACTAACATGTTCCGTAAACTCTCTGCTTGTAGACAAAGAGCTATGTGCAGACATCATTATTTGTGCCATAAGTTTTATAGTTTAAATTTTATAAATTAAGATCTATGCCTTGGCTTTCAAAGCTTTTTCTTATGATCACAGTTAATTTTGCTTGGGTTTCCCTCACAACCTTCATAACTTTAGTTTTTCCTACAAGGCTAGTCCTGTTTACCAATAATTTACATTTATTTAATGTCCTCTACTAGCATTGTCCAAACCTGGAGTTGTACTTTTTCCCTTTATCATCATAACATTGAGTGTGTCAAAAGTGAAAGAGAATCATATCATTCCAAAGATCATTAGAACATTAATTCTGGATTCCAGGCCCCCCAGTCTTTGCCACTTGTCCAGGGTACTTGGGAGCTGACACAGATTAATAAATAAATAGCAGATTTCTGTGTATAATACACTGAATGCTTATAGAAATCTACACTCTTAAAAACAATATATATTTCAAACAGATACGAACTGAGAGAGGGCCTGAATCAAAACTTTGAATACAAGCCACAAAATACTTTACTGGTCATGGAGCATGGACTTTTGCATGTTCAAGTTGTATTGTAATTGATGGTTATCATGTTTTAATTTTATTGATTTCTGTTTCATTTCAGTGAAATATAGAGATGCTAATTTAGAAGAACCATTGGGCTTCTGTTTAAAACACTGGAGTTCTACTGCTGTAGAATTACCCTAGGCTTTGCTAACTTGTAGTCAAAACCAATCAAGGAGTTCAAGTAGCTAAACAAAATGATGCAACAGTTTGAGAACAGAGGATTTGTTGTGGCTTCTTTTTTTTTTTCGTTTTTTGGTAGCAAAGTATCTAAGTAAATTATTTGATCAGGTGACACTTGTACTGTCATAGATTTCATTCATTCACTCACAGTCATCAACTTATTCATCAAAACATCTAAGCAGTCTGGCCTGGATTTCCAGCGTGCAGTGCGAAGCTGAGGGGTTGCTGGTTGTAAAGTACTCACTACATCTCTTGCGCTCCCTTTGCTGGCAGTGGCAAACTAGCCGTTGGACTGGTTCTTTGTACTCATAAGTCAGCAGTTGTTACAGCGGTATGGTACTTTGCTTCAGATTTTTGCTTACTTCACTCTCTGTAGCTCCTAAACAATAAACAGCAACCCCCACCTGTATTTTGTTTGAAAGTTATGTGCGCAATATGTCTCTGCTTGTATGGCTAGCAGGAAAATGAATGGCACGTGCGATACACCGCAACTGTGTTGCCACCACCCTGTTGTCAGATTGCAGTCTTCAGTTGAGGGGTTGTCTCTGCCATGCTCCTGTCAGAGCACAGGCATTCTTGTTTTGACAGAGTTTTTCTCAGTTTTGCAGCTGGGAATAGTGTTCTGGGAGTGGTTTCCTAGAAAGAGTGTTCTTGTTAACCAGGCAGGCTGTTCTTTTAACCCTTGTTCTGGTAGTTCTGCTGCTGCTTTTTCACATGCGTTTTCATTTGTATTTCATTCATAACAGTCTTGGTCTTGTTACAAACCTATTAAAAATGTGGTAGTTACCTAAATCCTACTGAAGTACAAACTTGCAGTCCTGAAATCTGCAAGTCAGCTGGTTTCTATCCATGAAGGTACCTAGAGATGTTAGAAGTTGACTTAAGTTCTGTAAAGTTGTTTTTGCCTGAGTGCTTACACAAGTTTTGTTGCTTAGATTGTAATTCTGGCATGTTTGGAGAACTTGTGATGTACTTCATGTGTACATTTGACTGAAATTAAGAAACTTGGCATGCCTTCACCCTCCTGTTCTGAAAGGTGTGACACAATGGACTTTGGAGTAAAATCTTGCTTCTCACAGATTAGTGATAGACACTTCTTACAAAGCATGGGCAGAAACTATGATGCTGTGTTCAGAATGTGGGAGACTGGTTTGGTTCTTCAAGAGAAGAAAATTTGTATTCTGCCTTCTCGGGTGAGTATAGTCAGTGCCAGTTTACTCCCTGTAGAGGGGGCTGCCTGTATGTCCTCCGGAAGCCATAGTGCTGTGTGGAATTCAGATTTGTTAGGCTAATATAATAGTGCTAGAAGAATGGCTAATGGCCAAGAACTTGGGAAAGGAGAAACTTGCTTTCAGGACTGTTTCTGTCTTTTGCCTGGTGATCTTTGTGTAAGTATTAAGCTTTAATACTCACCCACCTCTACTATTTCTCTCCTGGCTAGCTGTTCTGACTTGAGGTGACTGCCTTGTTAACATCCTGGGAGAGTTTTCCTTTTCAGATAGATGCCTGCTATAACACACACTTCTTTTGGGATGGGACATTTTCTCTGTCTATGAAATAAAGAAATAATGCTGTGTATGTGAAATGCTTCTTGATAGCTAAAATTATTAGTGGTCTTGTGATTTTTATGGTTTTACCATCAGGAATGAATGTTGGAGAGCAAAAGAATAGTTCTTTTTACAAGCAGGCCCCATTTACCAAAATAATTCCACGTGCTGCAATGCAATATTAATATTCAAAACAAAAAATGACCTGAATGGAAATAAAATTATCTCCACATGTTTAGTTGACATAAATATATAACTATACTTTGCTCCTGCCCACAATACCTAGCTGTGATTGGAAATCCTCTTGAAATTGCTTAGTATTAGTGAAGGAAAAATATTAGCTGTCATTCATCTAATTTACATCTTTTTGTTAGACATAATATGGAGATGTCAGATATTTATTTCTGTGCATTATAATTTTTATTCATGTCAACACTACAAGGCTGTTCTGCCTTGCATTCTTCCTTTCGCAACAGTTTTGGACCACATTTTAACAGCTAATATGCTATCTGATGTAGTCAGAATTTGTCAAGTTCTGTCTCAGTCTTGGATGAAGAAATAAAAATGATCTTTAAGATTTGCATATAACCTCTATATTTGCTCAGTTAGAAATGAGTCGAGCAAAATGCTGAGCACCTCTGATCTAACTGATCTAAGTAGGCATGCAAATGGAGCTTTGTGAATATTCTACTACCAGGCTTAATACTCAAATAAGGTTAAACACAAAAGCTTTTTCTTGGGATTTTATTTTTGCAATCACTAAGGAGCTAAATTTTAAACACATTTTTGAAACAAAATAATAATTTACTCTATTAAAAGTAAACACCTTTGCAGATATATATTTTTAATGCTGATTTCTTTTTCTCAGACAACACTATGCTAAATTTGCAAATAGTTTCAGCTGGCCTGAGATCCTATCAGATAAATGCATTAATACCTTCAGTCACGTTAAATAAATGCTGTAACTTCTTTTATTTTTGAATTATTTTTGTTTGTGCTGCTGTGTACTAGAACTATAGTATTAATATTGCATGCCCCCATTTACCTCTGGATATTTATGCTTTTTTACTATTGAAGAGTAAGCGTGCCAAGCAAAATCACTGGATTTCTGCCAAATAAATGGTGCAAAAAAGAATTGTAAAACAAATAATAAATGGAGCCTCAAATTAAATGCAAGCAAAGTGACACGGGCCTAGTAAATCCACATAGTGGGATGCTGTTAGAAATGTCCATCATCTCAGAATTATACAGACAGTACTATGGAATGCGGTGGTGACAACAGCAGGCAGGAGCACTCATAAACCCACTGCACATTTCAGTGGGAATATTCCCAAATAATAAGTGAACATAAAAGGTATATCTTAAAATTTTATCTAGCTTCATGTATTGAAACTATATGGTCTGTATTTGCTTCAAATTCCAATTTTGTAATGGTCCCTACTAACATGGTTTTTTCAATTCTCCTTTGTTCACTTTAGGTAACGTAGGGTCATTTAAAGTTTGAATGAGCTGCAGTTTGTATTTAGACCTGTTAAGAAAAAGCATTCGGAGTCTGTAATTTATAACCCTCCAAAAACCCCAAAGGTAAAATAAAATTCTGAAACTTGTTTGTTCTACTCCTTTTGCCCACTAATTCTGGAACTGAGGAGGGGGAGGATCAGCTATGGTATTCACACATGACCGCTATTTCAAAATTTTTAATTTTTGTAGTCTGAAGCATCATACTCTTGTATGTCACACTGAGATTGCGCCATTGAAATGGATGGGATTTTTTTATTTTGTTGTATTTAATGTGAGCAAGAGCATCACCCTTCTGAACTGGTATTGATAGAGAACAGGGTCATTTTTTCTGAATGAGCAATGTGTTTCTAGCATTTTTTCCCTCGTGTTAAAGGGTGAAAGAGTGCTATAGAAGAAGAATAAAATACATTATAAGTTCCATATATTGAAGTAATAACACTGATTTCTGTTTGAATCTTGAACTGAAGAGGATTTCAGCTGATTTTTTTCTCTTATACTGATTTTCTTTTTCTGACCCTATTAAATAAATATTGAAGAAAGTTTTCAGACTGTAAAGAAGGATTTTGTTTCTCTTTGAGTCTTTTTGCTTGGCTTTTGTGGATTTTTTTTTTTTAAGTTGTGAAAGGTTTCTTTCAGGCTTCTACTGTTAGATGTTAAATACTCAAATGCATACAAAGCAAATCTGAGGGTTCATCTGACTTCCCAGGATCAAAGCAACTTCTTTTCAAATATTAAATTATACTACATTTCTGCAGATGTCACAGGAACAACTGACGGTTAGAATGATAGCAGGTTCCTGTGGAGTTCATGTCAAAATTTTAATCTGAGTGTTTTAAAATATTGCCTATTTATATTAATATTTTTGAATGGAAAAAACAGCACAGGTATGTATTCTTCGGAACATATCGTACTGTTTCCTATAGATGCTCCTGCTATTTATGTAGAATATACTTGAAAGCCTTTACTGGTAATTTACTTTCTGTGATTCCTGTACTGTAATATTGTTCTTTTATTTTTTTTACTTAGCATCTTAGGAAGGCTTAGATGTGTGTTATTCTTTCCTTCATAACAAGACAAAACCTGTCAGTACTTTATTAATACTTGCATCGCAGCAGCTCATCTTTACCCACATGATCTGTGGACTTGTGAGGTTACAGATGGAAGTGGTAGCAAAGTACCTAACTACAGATGTTTTCCCTTGAGGTAATTTGCTGTCATTATGCTGGGATTATGTGAACCAAAAGACCTGAGACCTCAAAAGCTGGCATCCATTAAAACTGGTGGCCTTACAGTCTGTGCCTCTGTCCACCTGCAAAAGGGAGTCCCAGATCATCCTGTCATCATCTCATCATCCTGTTGCTTCTCCTCATTTTTGAGCTACATCTGTCTTTTCTCCTTCCCCCTTCTTCTGACACTTAGCTGTAGCTGTGATAGTCTAAAGACTTGGCAAGAAGATTATCCTGCATACAAACCTATCTTGTCTTGTATTCCTATATTGGTTTCTTACTCCTTTGTCTAGTATTTTCTTTATCTCTTGGTTATTTGTATTTAATTGTTAATTTTCTTCTGCTGGTGAAAGATTTTTCCATTGAAATACTTTTACCTGAAATATTTGAAAGTTAGAGTGACATTGAGATATCACTGAAATTGTGCCAGAGGTAATTCATGCAGTGGTTCTTGTGGTCACTTCTTGGCTGAAGCACTGTACCAATAATTCATCTCAGATGCCCCTAATGTCGTGCAGCTTAGGGCGAGGAATGAAGTAACTCATGGGTGATATGTCTGAAAATTATATTTCTGAAGGAAAATCTTGGGCTAGAACTACCTGAGATACAGTTTTCTAGAGGCATTTCATGAAGATGCCAGTTAAAATATCACCTAATTTGAAATACAGTAATTTTGTTCTGCATAGAAAATAAAAGAAAATTTTTGTTTATATCAGATCAACTTGAAGTATACATTATGTGATTTTTAAACATTTTTTTTTTTATTTTAAGACCTAGCAAAAATATGAACTATGTCATTTTACAAGGAAACATCACTATTTAGGAAAGAGTAATTTGGTGTGGGGGATGGCATACAAATTAGTTTGGGTTGGTTTGGTTTTTTTTAAGTTATCTGTAGGGAACTAAAAATTCTTTTTTTAGGGAGGCCAATTTACAAAGAAAAGCATTTGAGAGAAAACAGTGATTTTTAACGGTGTATGTCAAGTGTGGAGCCTTCAGAACACAATGGGAATATGGCTTGTGTCTTTTTTCTTTCCTTTTTTTGTTATCAGTATGTTGGATATCATACTGAGGGTGAAAGAAAAGGAACAAAAGAAAAATTGAAATTGTAATTTCAAGTGAAATCACAAGATTTTTCAAAAAAAAACCCCATAAGAGTAGGTGTCCACTTATTAGTGATTTTTTTTTTCCATGGAAATTAAGATTGTAGCTCATTCTCATTAAAAGCAGGATTGCTTAATGAAGTCACTCAGGGGTTGTTTTTTTTTAATTTCTTTTTTTTTTTTTTTTTTTTTTTTTAGGAGAGAATTACTTTTTCTGTGGTATTCCTGGCTTCCTGATTTGAGGAATATGAATGTTATTAATAAAGTCACTTTTATTTCTTTTATTTCTCTATACATTTAACCTCTGATAATTACTTTACAATGCCTTAAAGTCCCTGTGAAAAATATACAAATAATTTGTTTAAAGAAGTAGAAAAAGGAATGAAGATATATTTGAACTGTCCTTTTTTCCCCAGAATTATGTAAATTCATATAGTAAAATCATGGTCTTTTCAAATATTCTTTCCAATCTGTGCAGTACTTTTTTCTAAAAGTAACCTTAGAGATGATATCTACTTATTGAATGCTTTCTTATTCATGGAAAAACACCAGGAAATATAGAAGTGTTTTAGTTCATGCCCTACAGATGCTACTGATCCTTTATAAAGAGTAGTAGAATAATATTTTATTGTTTTATACAGAAATTCATATATCCGAGTTACAGAGTTTAATATCTGGGGTTTTTTTCAGTTCATTGTCATCATTCAACACAGTCGACAGAGCAGATTGATTAGAAAGGTGGCACAGGATTGAATTGTAAAAATGAATGAACAGAGGGTCTCTGCATTACAACAGATAAATACATTAATTATGAATTTGCTGATAAAGTAGTTTGGCATACAGACCAGCTATCACTCTGGGATAGTTTTATTTAAAATGTTCAACGATCATGGTATTTGTGCATTTTACATCATTCCATAGTTAATAGAGTGGAATCTCAGGCTGTTTTAAGCAACTTCTAAGATGGAGTTGTAGCTTGAAGAGTATCTAGCTTTTTCCGTGATATTTACTTGACAGGGATAACTAGCGTACTACACTTGAGTATCTCCAGAGGAAACATTCTAACTTTACCGTGATAAAAAATGAAGGGGAAAAATCCCACCTTTTTTAATTAGAAGGGAATTAGTGTATATTCTGTTTCATTGGATTTGGTGTATCCAATGACCAGAAGATCAGTGGCATTAAATATATAGTGGAATACAAGTGAAGATGTAGTCTGAAGCTTTTAATAACATTTGTATCTGTAGCTAATGAAGAATAAAATGCAAATAGTAATTCTAATTAAATTAGATTTTTGTCAGTGAAACTCTACTGTCTCTCACAAGGTAACTCTTGATTTAAGCTAACATAAGAAGAGAAGGGCTTCTGTTATATCCTGCTTTTTAACATTCTTGGAATGAAAGTTACTTGTAGCATAGAGACTTTCCTCAGTTGGAGGGGAAAAGAAAAAAGCTTTATCAGCAGGCAGTGAAATAATAAATAATATCAGAATTCTTTCCTGTTTGAACTTTTGGTTCAAACTTCTAGATTTTGGCAATAATTCATTCTAAAGGTGGTCTAGTTATGATGTCAATGTATGCCTATTTAAAAGAGAGGGATTAGTGTTATCTAAGCAGTTGAGTTCTTTGTTTCAGTGAAAGCAGGCAGAGCCTTGTAATATATTTTGAAGTTATTGCTCTTCTTTGATCATAAGTTTTTGTGAAGAGTATGTTTTCAAACATGTTCTGAAAGATTAACAGATGTTAGAGTTCAAATTCTCACGGACAGAGGATAAAGCATGGCAGTTCTTTTTCATAAAAGCGACATTTTTGTCAATAGCACCTTCAACTGACAGCCATATGGCTCTCCCTAGATATGTACGCAAAGCATAATGGTAGCTAATTATGTAAGGAGGATGTTGTATTCACATAGACAGAGGTCTTTTGTATTTCCTAGATTATGTTAGAGTTGCCTTCCTGATAGAAGTATCTGCAAATGAGTAGTATGAATTATGCTTTTAATATTTGGTACGTAAATCCTTCCTATATCACTAATAACTTTCACTAAAAGGAAGTTTATTGAGTATGTAAAGGTAGACCTTAGAGGGTGAAGAACTGCCAAATTTACCAATGTTTCCCTTGTAAATCCAATCTGTGTATTGGGTGAATGGTCCTAAATATATATATATATATATGACAGTCATAAAAGACAATGTGTTGGATGGCAATAAAAAGCTCACTTTAGAAACTTTAGATGTGGAATTTCCTAACTTGGAGGTATTTCTTTTAGTAACCTAAGCAAAATCTTTTGATGTAATATTTTTGCTTGTTGTCTTAGATGTAACGTTCTTCATGATTCTTTTTTTTTTCTTGGAAAAAAAGGAGGAAAGGTGCATTCTATGAAAATATAACAACCCATTCCCCTCCACAATCGACTGTAATTATGCATCATTAGTTGGTCATTCCGTGCTGTTGGTTCAAAGACTTCTAGCTGGAAGCAGTAGAAGGCTGTTATAAGTGGTACAGGAGAAGTTGCTGCTGCAGAGTACCAAAAGGATATGTTAAGAAGCATATTTTGCCTGCACAGGCTATTCATTATCTTTCCATTTTTCCTTGAATTCTTTTCCCTACGCTCCAGGTTTTTGGGGGCTCCTTTTCTGTGTAATGCCTGCAGGAGGAGGGAGGAGGAATCTGAGGCTTTGTGAGGAAGAATATGGCTTGGGAAAGCGGTTCAGTATTCTGGCTTTACTTTGTGGTACTGGCTTTTCCTTCCTGAATTCTTGCTACAATAGTACTAATTACAGGCATTGTTGCTGCAGGCTATTGATGTTGATCTTTTAGCTGTGGTGTGGAATCAGGCCTGCTGAACGCTCATTCACTTACTGCTTTAGCAGCCTGCCAAATTTGAAAAGATTAATGCTTTAGAACTGGATAGATATGCACCAAAGACAAAGGAATTGTCCACTTCCAGGGTTTTCTCTGTGAATTTATAAAGCTTGTTGCAAGAGCAAGCTCTGAGAAAAGTGTCAGAGCTTAAAAATAACAAACAAACAAACAAACAAACAAGACCACCATAAAAGTAGACCAGAGTAGAAAGTGTTTGTCAGCTTTGAAAGAGGAGTTTTTAACAGTCCTGTGTATGTGTACAGCATAAATATAAGCATTACCCTACTATTTTAAATGTTTTCCTTAAAATTCTTAAATTTAATATTTACTCTGTTTAGACTATGTATTACTGTCATAGAAATTACAAGGACCACATTTGGAATAGTCCAAATTCACAGTAAGTGTACAATTGAATCTGGTACCCTTTTGATTGAACACTAGACCTGACTTTTATCATGACTCTCCACATTTAGATCATGGTTACAGGTGTAGTTTAATACAAACACTGCTATTTCTGTACAAATATTACTAAAATAAATAATATTCAGTATTTATGGTTTTTAACAATTTGTGTGTAATGGCACAACTGATTTTATTTAAATACAGGATGCTTTATGCACGAGTCTGGAATGCACATGCTCTATAGAAAATCCTGAAGTTTTTACTGATACTGTGCAGTATGACCTAATGTAGTAACTGCTTTGCTAAGGAAGTGGTTCTTTTCAAACAGATTATCTTACACCCCAGCAAGAATTGAGGCTTTGCAGTTTATTTGTTGATACTAGTTCTGCAAGCTGCTATATACCAAAGAGGATACCAGAAAAATACCGGTTCTGGTTATAAAACACCTGATTATATGTGTATTTGTTTTTAATATGCAGTGAATAGACATGGATCATTGCAAATAGTTGAAAAAGAGAGATCTCTCAAGGCTAAGTAGACATTCCCTAAAAATCAGTTGTTTGCTTTCCACTGTGTTGGTTTATTGGGAGTGGAACTACTCCAACTCTACTTGTTAATTGCTGTTTTATTTTCTCTCTCTACCCATTTGTTGTAACTGATTGTGGTTGCTTTTTCAACACAGATGAAAAACAGTAGCAACAGAACTTTATTTTTAATCTGTATGATAATTATTTTTTATAATTCCACAGATGAATTTCATGTTGTGAAAAAGCAAGTGCACAAATCCACACTTTGTTACAGATAGCTTGTCCCATTTTAGTTCCTTGCTCAGCGCTTTCTCCCAGAGGAGTGTGATGCTATGGAATGAAACATTTCTACATGTGTTAGGATTTGTATGGTTGCTTACAATTTAAATGTGAAAGAGGTTACTGGATATAGTTTGTCACCCATGAAAAAGAAACAACCCAACCCCAAACCCCCACAACTTTTCTGAAGGAAGCAGTCTATACATTTGGTGTTTGGGATGCAGGCCTCTGCAAACCCTGGGGTACATTAGCACTGAGTATTTTTCACTGTTGCCCGCTTTCGCTGTGTCAGTTGGGTCACTTACAGGAATCAGGAAGACTACAGAGAGTAGGAATTGAAGAATGTTGGGTTTTCAAAGAGAGCTTCTCATACTGTATTTTTTAAAAAGCTTGCACAGTTACACTGGTTGCTTTGCATTGCAAATATGGGAATCTAGTATTAGCAAGAGTGAATCCTTTGCAAGAAAATTTGATTGCTGGCTGATAGACTTTGAGCTTTAGCAGAGGACAAGCAGAGGCTGTATGGATATATGCCCAGGAATAATTCATTGCTATCGATAAAAATTGTAACCTGACTTATATCACTCATCTACCTTCCATTAGAATCAATTATATTATTTACATTATTTCTGTAATGCATTACTTGATTTTTATTTGGGTTGACCCTGCCACCACTCAAAAAATGGAGAAGGTTCCATTGATCTCAACAGTGCAGAATCAAAGCTGCCTTCATCCAGTGCACTTAAAGAGCTTCTCGATAATTAAGTAGAAGGAGCACTGCCTCCTTTGTGGTATATAAATGAGGCACTCATGTTTAAGGAGGCATTATGGTCATGAGGAATCTGGAATCTACATATCTCTTCTTGAAGTTTCCATATATAATTGTTAAGTTGGTTTGCAAGGCACCCATGAAGACTTTGTGTGCCTTTACAGAAGGTTGGATGCAGCCTGTTTCGTGAACCTGAGGCTTTGTGACACTTGATTCTGTATGGCTCCTTTTCTAGTGATACATACAATGTATCATACATGAGGATAATTCCACATTGCAAAATGCTGTGAAATGCTTGGATGGCTAACGCCACAGATCTTATGAAGCAGTAGATTATCTTGTTATTGTCAGAAGAACGCAGGGGTTTTGAGTAGGCAACAGTGATTTATTCAGCTAACATTAAGCAAATGTGGTGACATCTGTAGCTGTGTTGGCCCATTTATATCTCTATTAAATTTAACTACAAGTTTGACACTCACAGTCTTTAAGATTGTCCCTATTCTGTAATCTTCTATTAATCCAAACTGTCACAGTTTCCAAGGAACGCTGATAATCTAATGTGGCTTCCAGTATAAAATAGGTCATTGGGTTTAGCTGAAGTAATTTTTCTCAAATACAGTCATCACCGGACTGTTTTTACTGTTCCATTTATTAAAAACAAACAAACAAAAAAAGGCAGTATAGAATCTAGCACATTCCACAGAAAATATTTCTAGTTCTTAAATAGCCTCCCTTTTATAAGTATGTATCTTCACACCTAAATTAATCTACTTTCAGTTTATCTTCCTTTGCGTTTGAGCCCTCTGTTAGCTACTTTATTCTTCCACTCCATGTAGATACTTTTGAACTGTGACTGTTGCCCACCTCATTGTTAAATCAAATGTTCTGAATCCTTTGTATTTTTTTGTGTAGTATATTTTCCACTCTTTTAGTCACTCTTGCTGATCTTGTCTGTAACTTCTCACTTTTCATCCTCCATTCTTCCTATTTTTTTCGGATTATATTTTTTTTCTGTGCAGATTTCACTACCAAATGTTAATGCTTAGCTGATAATCCAGCAGAAGTCTTCAAGAATTTTTTTTTTCTGAGGTACTTAGACTATTCAGGTTTCTTTTAAACTAGAAGGCTCCAATTTCTATCCAGAATACATCTGTGTTTCCTGAAGAGTGACATGATAAACACTAATATAATAAAAAGTAGGATATTTGGGTGCGTGACGATGCAATATGTTAACTACTGTGTTTTAAGTATGCATATTCAAAATTCAGCTGTTACACCTCAGTGTGTTTTCCTGCATCTCCTAGATTGATTAATATACACATCTCTATCTATTCCAAGATTCATAGTCTGATGTAATTGCCACTAACTCCCACTGACCTTAATAAAAGCTATAGCAAGACTTAACTGTGGAAAATCTTACAGAATGACACTTCAAAAAAATCTCAAACTGAAACAAAACCAAAAAAAATCCCATCAGTTTTGGGCTGGCTATGATGAGACTATGTTGAATGGCATATTTATTTATTATATTTCTATATCACTTTGAGATCTTCCAGAGTAATAATAGAAGTAAAAAATGAGGATAATCAGAGTAACAAAATTAATATAAATTAATACTATGAATATGAAAATATATGAGTATGTGTGGTATTTACTTCATGAGTTCAAATCCTGTGTGGCTTATTAAGTGGTATTTAAAATAGCAAAGAAATACAGTAAAGAAAACATTACTTAATTCAGATAACTTGACGTATACATTCACTATCACAGTACAAGTGAGAAGATGGAATTATTCTGAAAGAAGTCTTAAAAGCTATGAAACACCTTTGCTGTACATACAGAAAATGCCCAGAAAGAGACAGTGAGTCTTCTATAAAAATATATGTGGACTCAATTTGCGGGTTCAGATTAACTTCATAAGGTAATTTTTTTAATGGACATTGGTATAGATTAGTGTAACATAATTTATATAGGATAAATGGATATGGAACAAGTAAATGTTGGCATGATATTTAAAAACACAGTGCTAGGAAACTACTGGATAATTTTCCAGTGAAGAAATACAAAAAAAGCAGACTAACATTAGGCGTATTTCAAGAGGCACTGAAGAAATCCTGTCTCTTCTGAAGATACTCTGTATCAAAGGATTCTCATGGGAGATTTTAAACTACCTACATCTCTGCTGAGTAGCACTTTCAGCAAATTAGCAAGGAAATTCATAAATTACAGAGGAGTCAGATTCACTAAATGGAAAGCAGAGGATCCCGAAAGAGACATCCTGAGTCCATTTCTTGCTGACATGAAAGGAAGTAAGTGAAAATAGGGAAAGTCAGAGACTATATATCATTAGTGACCAAAAAGTGGGTTCATGTTAGTAAGGACTGCAATTTACTGATCAATTTAAAGCTATAAGTTTCAGGATGAACGGAAAACAACTACAGTGAGTAAAGAACAATGAAAAAATAGTGTTAAAATCCAGAAGGAATATCTAGCAAAGTTTACTTTGCCAGAATGATGCATAGTGTGTTTTTCCTGTAGATTTTAAAAAGGGGAGTTTGGGTTACAAATAGATGAACCTTTGGAATATCTTGGTCATTCTGAAGGCACATTATATGAAAGATCAATATTTAAAGCAGCTTTAATGGGGAAACTCAAACTCAAATTTAGATCACAGGTCAGGAATCATAAGTCTTGTCAACTGCCTGTGGGTATAAGTACTTGAAACATGATACCAAACACTGCAGTGATGAATAGGGGAGGCACACAAATGTGTGGTCTTCATGACAGTTTTTACAGGAATGATTACCAAATGCTTCAGAAGTTTATATAAGGAAATATTAACCTGAATGAAGTGGGTATGAGTATACAGAAAGCAGATGAGAAATAAAATTAAGCAAAACCTAGGAACTGAATAACCCGATCACCTTCTGCAACAAAACAGTGGATATTGCTTACTTGTACTTCAGCAAAGCTGTAGACACTGTTTCCCACAGCCTTCTCCCAGACAAACTGGCAAGATAGATTGGATGGGAGGTCTATGAAATGGGTAGGAAATTGGCTAACAGGTTGCACTCATATGGTGGTAATCAATGTTTTTTGCTCAGGCTGGCAGCCTGTCACAAGTGAGGTCCCCCAGGCATCGATACTGGGTCCCACACTGTTCAACATCCTCATAAATGATCTAGATGATAGGATTGAAAGCACCAACCCTAAGTCTACTGATGACATGAACTGGGTGGTGAAGTGGACATGTCAGAAGGGAGAGCCATCTTACAGAGAGACCTGGACAGGATGGAAGAGTGCGCTAGCAAGAATGGTATGAAGTTTAACAAAGACAAGTGTGAAGTCCCGTACCCGGGATGACATAAGCAATCAGCCTGGTACAGATTAAGCTCTGTGTGGCTGGGGAGCAGCCTTGCTGAAAGGGACGTGGGGGGTCCTGATGGATTACAATCTGAACGTGAGTCAGTAGTGTACCACTGCAGCCATAAAGGCAAATCAGATCCTGGGCTGCTTTCACAAGGTATTACTAGCAGAGACAGTGATCACCCTGCTCTACTCAGCACCTGTCAGGCCACACCAGGAGTACTGTGCCCAGTTCTGGTCTGCAAAATTCAAAAAAGATGTGGAGAGCCTGGTGAGGGTCCAAAGGAGGGCCAAGAAGATGATCAAAAGGGCTAGAGAATTTGCCCTGTGAGGAAAGACTGAAGGAGCTCAGGGCCTTTTCTCCCTGGAGGAGGAGGCCTCTGGGGACCTCATCACAGTATGCCAGTACTGAAAGAGTGGCTACAAAGAGAACAGAGGCTCTTTCTTCAAGTAACAACATGAAGAAGACAAAGAGCAACAGGTGAAAGTTGCACCAGGAAAGGTTTTATTTTGATATAAGGAAGCAATTTTGTACAATAATAACAATCAATCTGCAGAACAACCTCCTCAGGGACATGGTGGAGTCCCTGTTGCGGGAGGTTTTCAAGATACTAATGGACAAAGTGCTAGATATTCTCGCCTAGCCTCTGTTTCCAATGAAAGGTTGGACCAGATGACCTTCTGAAGTCCTGGACTATTCTATGAAAAGCAAGTTGGAGAAAGCCTAGGAGAGGAGGAAGCATTGCTTGTCATAAAGGAATTTAAATCGGTGTTGTGAAGTAACTGCCATGATTATATGGTGATCTCTGAAGTGTGAAAGGTGCAGGACATGGTTTTCTGAGTTTGGGCCTCTAATGAATTTAAGAGGGAATAATGAAGAGAGAAGGGAGAGGGAAAGAAAGGTTATTTTCCTTTTTAAGGCATTAGTTCTGAAGCATTTGAAATCAGAATGGAAAGATCACCAAAGCATACCTGACCACCTAAGTATTCTCATTACACATTGTGTTTTGTTAATACAGTGTGTTTGCTAATAATCATTTGTTGTTAGAACCAGGTATCCAAGACGATTATATATGATGGGATTTTTTTCCCTGTAAAATGTCTGGCTGGTAATTATTTGCTTTTCTTAATTGGAAACCTCAGTTCTATAAACCCTTTTTGGCAATGTAACAGCAGATTGAAAAGAAAAAAAGGAAGGGGTGTTGTTCATAGGGAAGTGTTTGAGGGGGAAAGGGGTTTTCTGTATGGGCTATTTTTTTCCAGCAGTAGCAAATATTAATTTATCTGACAGTTATTTGGAATGTGCAAAAAGATACAGCACTCCAAGGGAGACCAGCAGCATTCAGGCACAGCAACTGATATGCTTAGGGAAAATGTCTGGTTTTTTCCTTAACAATGACTATAAATATTTGAAGAGTATAAATGCTAAAGCACAGAAGCACAAGGGGAGTAATGCGATGGGATTACTAAAGTGAAAATTCAGATTGGCTGAGTACTAGGAAAAAAATGATTGACAGTGAGAATAGATTATGTAGTGGAGCACTTTCCCAAAGGTATTGGTAAAAGCCCTGTCTCAGCCTTCACTGAGATACTTCAGAGTAGATAATATGAAGAAGCAAAAGCTATTCTGCGGGGAAACATGCTGTTCTTGGAGAGCTGTGCTAGAGGACTTAATAGATTTCCTACAAGTCATTTCTGTGAAACATTTAGAGATGTGTTACGGATTTTTGTTCTTTGAAAGAAGTTCTGTAACACTTCCCACATGTCCTGCTCAGTGGATCATAGTGAGTTTGTGTTCATCACAAATTTAGTAAATCAATATTGCATAACAGTTATTTTATATGCATTATTCATTGCACTTTTGTGAAATAGACTCTTTTAAAGAGGAGGAGGAAATAAGGGGGTGTGAAAGGTGTAGAATGTTTGTGTTCTGGCAAAGGAAGGGAATTCTGGAAGTTTACAGACCCAATGATTTCACTGTGACCTAGATTTCATCCTTTATTCCTAGTCTGTTTGTTCCTACATTCTAAGATTTGTTAGTGTTCTGGGTACTAATATTGACTTAAAAATGTGCAACTTACAATGATCCAAAGGGAATGAACAGAGAAAGTTTTAGGAGTATACTTCCTTAAAGGACCTGGCCTTCAGGAAAAAGGACTTTATCTCCTAGATGCTAACAGTATTTATTCTAGGATTTGTGTGTGCTTTTCATAGGCACAAGCTGGAACCGATGGAAGGAGGCTGAGGAGTTTTTCAATAATTAATTCCTCTCCATCACACAGGATGTTCTGAATATTTTCCCTTTGAAATACCAGCAGGAAGGACACCCATTTCATACTGAATAGGTGTTCATAAACTTCTGATGTAGGTATCCTGCTGTGGAGGATGGAAGTGATGTGTATTGAGTTATCAATTATATATTACTCCTTCCTGCTTTTAAGAAATACCTAAAAGGAAGAAACTAAAGGTACTCATGGAGTTGTTTTGGTCCCTTGATGTGGACTTAAGCAACACCATTGATCAATCACTGTGTGCCTATTTCTTTCCCCCTCTTCTTTTCACTGTGCCTGAGCTTGGAAATGACTGAGAGTTTCCTGAACCTCTAGGCAGGATGTTTAAAATAATTACCATAAGGAACAGTATGTTCCATTTCATTTAGGCAATTCTTATGGATAAAGCTTATTTTGTGCTCAAAAGATGGAAAAACAAATTCTGGTCTTCCTCCTTTCTCATCCCATGTGCCCAGTATGAATATGTTTTTCAGATGATACAAGGTGCAGGTCAGCCACTGCTGCAATCATAAATATTCATACCTATATAGATGGGGTGGGAAAAAAAAAGTGACAGGTTAGCATAAATTAAATATTCACACAACTCAGCAACATCAGGATTAAAATGGAAATATGCAAGATGTAGGAAAAACTGTTCCAAGAAAATATTTGAAAAGAAAGTACTTCTCTATTTTTCATAAATCACTATATTTGGAAAAAAAAGAAATATTTTGCTCTGAATGAGATAAAACAAATCAAAAAGCTGATACATACAGACTAGATTTCAAGAGCCAGCCCATAAACTGACAAGTAGACAGAACCAGGCAGGAAGATGTTGATGAGTCTTGTTCCTCCAGAATCATAGAACAGAAACTCTCAAAATTTCATTGTTCTGGACATTATAAGGCTTCAAACCTTGTTTGAGAGCAATGTTCACATGTGGTTAGATGTTTGCTGCATATATTCTATGTTTCTTTAGTAAAGATTCTCTTTCCCTTACTGGAAATATTAAACTTTTTAGATCAGTTAACACAAAACTGTAGTAAGTATTTGGACAATGTCCCTGGCATCTCTTCCATATTTACTAGTAATACATCGTAATAGTGACAGCTATTTGATGATGTGCTACACTAACAGATGACAACAGAAAGTTCTGTGAGAACATATTACTGTAATGCATCATCGGGGTCCAAAATTGCTTGGTAAAATTGGCCAGTATGAACACCTAGATGTCAACTCCCAGGTCCTTACAACCTTTCTTTACAAGATGTACTCATTTACTGCTGGTAGTATGATACCTCAGTTTCTGTAAAAACTCCAGGAGTTAGCTGATCTGTTCTGAGTTTTTTCAGCTGAGTCTCTGCTTTTAGGGACAGACACACAAACTTCACTGAGTTGATCAAAAAGCTTTTCATTACTACAAAATAGCACTGAATCGTGCTAGTTATAAACTCTGCATTTCAGTTCACGCCAGAGTTGTCTGCTTCAAGGATGCTCTTGTCCATGTATGGGGTATGAAGCAATCAGATTTGCCCAGACTTTATAGCCTGTTTCCATATCAGTAGTTGAAAAATTTTTGATAAAACCATTGTGATAAAATTTTTATTAGTTTCATTTGAGCCATCTTTGGAAACATATAAACCAGCATATACTTTTCTCTGAAGAATTAACAGATGTATTCAAGTGAATCCTTTATTCTGAATATATTGATTACTATTATAAAAATGAATAAAAACCTTCCAAGATGGGAGATGGCTCACAGGAGTAAAATTACTCGTGTGTTTTGTGCACATTTCACTTAACAATTAATGTTGTACCTTTTTTTCTGGATCTAATCCAATCCAGAGCAGCTGAAGCTGTTAAAAGCAGCTGAAATCTGGTATATTCATTTGTTCAGTAGAAAACAGATAAATCATCTATAGCAATAATCACAATTATAGTTGATTTGTTCAAGCAGCTGTAATTTCTTTCTTTTCTCAGTATTCTAATAGGGAAAGTAAATGGATTTTTTCTGCTTAATGTTTTGGGAGGAACATAATACCAGTGGCTGCTTGCAGGATTGTATTTTGAAGCTGAAACGTGCACACAACCCTGCATGTAATTGCTAGTTAAAAAAAAAAAACCAACAACAAAACAAACAAACCAACAAAAACCCAAACAAAAAAAAAGGAATGGAAATTATGAATTTGAGGGCTGATTGTCTCCCTCCCCCCAAAAAAACCCACAAAGAATATTAAACAGTACTTATTTCTTTCAGAAAGTATGTTCTAATATTAGACTTTAAGGACATAACATTGAAACAGAATATTTACTTAGAATTGGCCTTCTACAATTCTCTTTTAATTCAGACAGGGTTTAAGACAAGAATGGTAACATCCAGTTACTTAAAATACAGTGTTTGTGATATAAAATTAATACAGTTGCATAAGAAGGAAAAATTCAAACTACTGTTCTAACTCTTTCCAAGACTAATTCCAGGGAATGTCGTATTCTTAAGAGCTACTGAGGACTGAGGTTCTCCTTTGCCATCTAGACAGTGCATATTTTCTAAGTTTTGACTGGGCCACTTGAAAGGAATAATGAGACAAGAATTACTTCTTTTTGTTTCAGATAGTAATGATTAAATTTATGCCTTAAAATATTTTAACAAAGAAGATTTGTAGAAGCATAAAAATCTGTATGTCTTATTGAGCCAATCCTGGTATTGTCTAATTGTCAGACTAAAAATACAGCTATTCCTTGACTTATTCACAATTATTTCAATATGTTTAGGTGAAGGTTAGATTGATATTTTCCCCAGTTTTCATTAGAAATGTTTAGTATACTTCTAACACATTGGGAAACTGTCAAAATGGATGTTAAAAAACCCCCAGTTGCTAAGTCAATTATATAAATATCTTTGTGTTCCAGTATACTCAAATGGGCACATTCTTTCATTCAGGAGTCCATAATCAGTTTTGCAGGTGTTCGCAGCAATAGGTATGTATCCAGACAAAAAAAAAAAAAAAAAGCTGATGTTGATATCAACTGAGCCCTCTCTTTAATGGTTGTAAGAATTGTAAACTTCACAAATTTGTTAACTTTTTAGTTACATGTACAGCTCAGATATATTCAAAGTTGCAAGTAATAAAGTTATGTCTATGATGAGTGCAAAGATCTATAGGGGAAAGTTTCAGTGAGGTAACTTATGTTGGTTAAAGCCTAGAGTATTTTGGCTCACCTGTGAACATGCAAACAAAATGATTAGCATAACACCTTAAAGGTTTGTAGAAATACTCTGTTTTATCTGTGTTTGGAGGTTATGTTCTTATCAATTTCAAGAACTGAAATGCCGATATACTGAAACTGGTATTAAAACTTCTGAGTGGTTTCATTTCAATTAAAATCTATAGCAGAGATGAGCAGGAGCACATTTTTGGTCTCTTTTCCCTAACACACGCACACCCGCCCCACCCGGTACATTAAGGTGTTTTGTAAATTGGTCCCAGTTTAGTGGTAGTAACCTATGATGTAATACATGATGTCAGTTATTAGTTGAAAAAGATAGTGTTTTGCAATGTCTAAGTCAGTTATGAAGTAAATGGCAAACTTAACCTAAGTAAAGGTTAAGAGCAGATACTCCAAGTTTAAATAAATCTCATCAATCAGTGTGCCATCCTATCTTTTCTTATAAGCTTAGCAGAAGTTGTTAGGAAGCATAAAAGTCAAGTTCTCATTCCTGTGAGACAGATTTAGAAACAGGCTGACTTATAGCAAAAAATCATATAATGAATCCACTGTATCTGTTGAGTCAATGATTTTTAATATCCAGGGCGGCTAAGAATTCTAGTTTCCAAGCTTGTCTTTTGAAAGCATATTGCCATACTCAGCTACTGGACTGTGCTGAGAGGTCAAAGCTGGAGGAATGTGAAAACCACCCTTCAGCAGGTAACTGGTTATAGCTTTTGCTTTTTCTAAGGTCAGTCACATTGTTTGTGTCAAAATGAACTTCAGGAGGAAAGGAAGACATTTTAAAATTTTCAGTGTAGGATCCTTGTCATCTTAATTTTTACTGATTTGCTTTGAAAGATTCTTTCACTGTTTGAAAGAAAGCTTAAAGTTTGATTCAGAAATTGAATGATTCACTGTGAAGAAAGGGAACAGCTTTTCCATCAATATTCTTACAGTTCCATTTGGAAACAATTTTACTGTGATTAATACAGAGAATCTTTTAAATTTTAATATTTTTTCCTGAGAATTAAAAAAAAATGTATATAGTGTTGATATGTGCATCCCTTCAGTCCTCAGCTCTTCTTATATAAAATCTGGCTGGATTCTAGTTAGAGTGCCATATTTTCACAACAATACTTGAATGTTGGGTCAAGGTCTTATATGGATGTTTGTGCATACTGAACATCCACATATACTTTTTAGGCACTACCCCCATTTTTTGCTTGAGAACTAAATCTGTCACTTGTACATATAGGTATCAACCCTGAAAGGTTATAAAAACTAAGTGGTGCAAAAAAACAGAGCTCATATTTCAAAAATTCTCCTTTTCTTTTTAAGCTGAAGCTTTCAGGAGATGGTGGGGAAGGGTGTGTGTGTGTGTGTGTTCATATTTTGTAAAGCAGCTGTTCCCCTCGCTTATCAGTGGTGGACATCCACCTGGTAACACAGAAAAAACCTTTTACAGAAATGAAGTCAATATAAATGGAAATAGCATGAGCAGGCCAGGTTTTACAAGAGCAAATTATTAATGTTACCGTTCCCGAAAGCAGTGTGCCTCCTGTTAGCCTCATAGTATCTTTCATCTTCAGGAACCACCTTTTTGAAAGCCAAACAGTTCCAAAGAAAAGACTGGGTTATGCCTTGGGTATGTCACCAGTCCAAGCAGGTAGGGCATGCCCTTTTGTTTTCTGGTGATGTCACATGGGTGCACACAGTAGGATTTAATCTCATGCCCTGGTATTATTTATTGGTATATATTAAGACTATTACCTTATATACATAATTTATTCACAGTATTTTTTCTGCTTGCTAAATATTGTCTTCAGATACGCCTTTTAGTCAGAATGAGACTATTATGAATTCATTTTCTACAGAAAGGCCAATGCTTTCTTCTTTGTGGGCTATACAGCAGTCACGAGACCCATACCATACTGAGTTTTACCTTCTCATCTGTTATCTTCTAATGAGTTATGTTTTTATTAGACATCATCAACAGCTTAATGCTTATTTCTGATTCGGTCTTTATATAGTAGGTTTTTTCGCAGTCTTTAACCAGAAAATAGTGGTTTCAGTGGAACTAAGGCCCCACTACAGAAAGCAGAATCTCAAAAATAATTTTGGCAAACTTTTACGAAGAAAATGCATAGTCTTGCATTGCTTTTTCTGAGTAGAGTTGTACCAAGAGGAACACAGATAATAGTTAATAGTATAGACATGGCCGCCTAAATTCTTCTTTTTAGATTTAATGTATACCCTTTTTGATTTTTTTATGCATAATTCAGCGCACAACCTATATGTAGTCCCAATAAAGTATTTTAATGAAAATAGAAAATAATTTTGCATTATGTTTTTGCCTGAGGAAAAGCCTATTCCCCCCCACTCTTCCTAAATTATATTTCATAATGTTTCAAAATATGCTTGATATAAAAGGTAGCTTCAAGTTCAAGTGTTTATTTGAAATTCAAACAAACAAACAAAAGCAACAAACGTTTAAAGGTGAAAATAAATGCCAGAACATTGCTGAGACGTTCAACTGATGTACACAATGACACTGGGGAAGTGAGAAATGCTTAATTGCACTGCTTACCCCTTACTAAAAATTAGTCCTTTTCATAACTGTTTTCCCACAAGCACTGAGAAGTGTGTTTATTGTGACAGACACACTAATATAAGGGAAAATAATTCAGGAAACCTATAAAATTTGCAGAAGAGTACACTTTAAAAGTTTGCATGTGCATTAGATTACAGTAACCAGTAATGGCATGTGTAAAGGCACTTGATAGTTTGTATTATATGGCAAGCTGCCATATAAATGTTGTATAAATGTTGAATGTTATTAGACAAAGTTTGTTGTAGTATTTTATGTTCTTATTGATTATCCGTCAAAAGAATTGATCTTGCTTGAAGCTGAGGACCTCTTACTCAGTACAAAACCAAACGGGGATTTTATTATCTGGCATTCCTTTAACACTAAGCTGACACCAAAGTCTCAGTCTTGGAGGTCATCTGGCAGAATCAGACCCTTTAAACAGCATACTTAAGTATGAGTGCTCTACTTTGTTCTTTCACCACCGTGAGATGCCACACCTTGAAAACCAAGTAATATATTCCTGTTCCTTGTCATTATAGTGATGATAATTAATTTGGATGAGTTCGGCAAGTTTATTTTGGAGTACAGCTTTAACCTCAGTAAAATTTATTAACATAAAGGTGGCCCATAGGTAGGCTGTGGTTGAAGATGCTTTAAATATAAAAGAGATGCCTTAGAAATATTTCTTGAATTAAATTAATCCCTTTCTTGAAAATGTATAAATTGTTTCAGCCATATATGTTGTGCACTATACAGATTGATGTTTGAGGTGGAAGAGCCCTGCTTTTCCATTTACTTCTCTGCCAAGTATTGGTTTTTATCTGTCATTTCAGGAAATATAGGTTGTGACCACTAGAATGGAGTGCAAAGGAACCACGCTGCCCAGCAGCCTTGAGGTGTACCTCTCTGTATCGTTGAAAAATAGTGAAGGAAAAGCTGCCTCTGAAAAACATATGGCAGCTTGATATCATGTTCCTTCTGTTGGAATTATAGTAATAACTTTGTATGCAAAAGTACTAGAGAAAACTTAGCTTCCAATTGTCACAGGTATCTGAGAAAGCAAATACAATTTCAAAACACTGATGTGAAGAGTTACTGATGTTGCAGTATTGGAAAGCAAAAAGGATACATTAAAAGGATTATAAGGATTCATAAGAAATTGCAGATGAAAGTAGGGAAGAAATTTCCTGGATCTCTTCCAGGAATGTGTCAGTCACTCCACAAGTGAAAGGAAAGTTTGCACCATAGTTAGTGGGAGGGAATTTGATTTTTTTTTTTAACTACTTACATAAACATGATAGGGCAGAATTTATCCAACAACTGCATAAACTGTCACTATATTAATATCACAAGCTGAAATCAGAGAGCTGCTAACGTAGCTAGGTATTGTGCTAGCTAGAATGGGAGAAGGAAAGTTTCTATAGCTTGTCAACGAGCAGCCAACTTCACTGAACAGATAGTCAGCTAACAAAGCTGATAGGGAAGGATGCTGTCTACATGGAGGCTGGCCATAAGTTCATACAATAGCCATGGCATTTCAGCCTAGGATTAGAGGGCTATTTTCCCCTCAGTGGAACAGAAGGTTCTTTCAAACCAGGAATCAGGAAGCAGAGCAGATGAGTCCAAAACAGAAAGCAGCCAGAAACACCCACGGCCAAGAATTAGCTATTCGGCTAGATGAAAGAGTAAACTATGTGAGTGAGAAAGAAGGAGAAGCAGCCAGTTAGGTATTTATTATTCTGGAGAAGTAGTAAGGTTAAAAGCCATAAGTTGGCAGCTAGTAATACACTGATGTGAGAGGCTGAAGGAAAGAAAGCTAGTGAGGGGTGGAATAAACCTCCCTCATTTCACTAAGGGATAGGCAGAACTGATGTTCTGCATTTAATTGGAGCCTACAGTTATTTTTATATATGTTTTCAAATGTGTTTAATATGGAAAAAAAATATTTGTTCAACTATTTGGAGACATTCAGGGTTACGTGTATTGGTAATTAATTTTTTTTTTTTAGCAAGTTTTTCTTAATTTGTCTTCAGACCACTGATCTCCCAAACTTGGATTATGTGTTGGGTCCGTTTTAGTTTTCCTCTTATTTTGAGGTTCATTCTTTTGCTATTTTTGTCACCACTCCCATTCCACCCCCCCACCCCCCCATCTCCTACCCTAGGTAGCTCAGTTCTTAAGTGCATCTGCCACATTGCTTTTAGTTGTGCTTAAGATAAGATGTTCCTTAGAACCTTCATTTTTACCTTTACATTATTTTTGCCTTTTCCCATAATTTGTTTCTGTATTTTCTGACCTTGAATTTAAAGCTTTAAGCTTTTAAAGCCTAGAGAGTTTTCCTGCTTGTTCTTGGGCAGGAATAGTTAACGAGGAAAGATGAAAAATAGCATGTTTCTGACTTTTCTGCAGAATTAGTCTTTGGTAACTCTTGATGCACTGTGAAAGAAAGGGGAGGAAAAAGCTGAAATCCAGCACAACAATTGAGTCTCCTGTAGCCCTTTCTTTTCCCAGACAGAAAAGGTAGCATATCATTTGTTTTCTTCCTTAGACTTTATATAATGTATTAATGCAAAGCTGCTTTTACCTCGAATAATACATTTTGTTTTCCTTTTGGTGACTCTTGTTTCTCTTGGTTTTGTTTTGTGACTTATGTCTTGGTAAAGGCTTTATTCCTACATGGGAGCCAACTGAGCTTCTGTGGAACCAACTTGTTCCTAAATTCCACAATTTAGGTGTTGCCAAGAAATTTCTATGAGTCTGTGCCATGGGAAGTTAAAAAAAAAAAAGGGGGGGGAGGGGCTGGGGGAGAGAGAGAGAACTTGAACCCTTTTCTTAAAAACAGAAAGCATAGCAACCACAGTCAGAAACATTTAGCAGTCTGGCAGCTGACAGCAGGGCATACAAAGAATAACAAAATAGTCTATTGAAGAAGGGAAAAAAGATCTTCAAAAGACTTGTGTCCACAGCAGGGTGAAAAACATAACAATCCCATTATCAAGGTTGTTAGAAAAAAATGTTGATCTTTTTTTTCTGACTTCTGGTAATATAACATGTTAAATGATATGCTAGTAACCTAGAACATAAAAAGGTGTTTTCTGGCATCCTCTTTAGTTGCATCTATTCAGACAGGCAAAGTGAGAGAGAAAAGAAACACAGTTCTGAGATCAGCATTTGAAACTCCAGCATAAGAGACCAGTTTGCCTAGAAGGTCAGCTGTCACAACTGTATTAATTCTGCAAATAGGTGACTGATGCATGAAACTGAGTTGACTTTCCCAGTACTGCACAGTGAATCTAAAGAAGAGCAAATAAAAAGTTTCTCAAAACAGTGCCCTGTAACATTCACAATTTACCTATTACTTTGATTATGTTTGTGCTGGATTAGTTTCTACAACTGTGTGTGACCATTACCAATTACTGCTTTAGAGTAATTAAGGTATTTTCCCAGTACCAAATTGTGAGCTATTTGTTGTCCCAATTTTAAAAATTATTTTAACACCGCTGGGGGTAGGGCAGTGTTGGTTTTCAGATAGTCTACAGTGGACAATCAGATGCGCTATTGAGTTCATAGCGGAATTCCATATAATTTTGTTAATTTTTAACCTTTTTTTTTCTTTTTGTACCCATTTGCCTTCCTAGAAGTTGCAGGGATATGATATAAGCTATTTAAATAGAAGATAATTTGTGTGCATTAAGTATGTCTGTTTTCTGTGAACAGAGTTTTAAAAAAGTCTGATGTGCAATATATCCTGTAATACTGAGAAAGATGAGTGCAGAAAATGTTTGTGTTGCTTAGTTGCCGAAACAATAAACATCACAGATTTATTGTCTCTAGTTAGCTGTCCAGTGTGGCTTTAAAGCACTAGCTGAGTGTATTATCATGGCACAGTATATTACACTTTTGTGTTTACTTTGAGACATGTATTGTTCAAGCCCAGCTTTTGAGTGTAACTTTTGACCAGATTGGGTACATTTTATTTTTCTATTTGAATGGACAATGTGCTCTGTACTTTGCAGTTGTATATTAGAAAGTTGGAATATCATATTCTTTTTGACATAGTGGCTGCCATCTTCCTTTAAAAAGGAAATGGGAGGGGGATGACACCCTATAGGAAATGTGTGTGGAAATATGATTTACTTTGGATGAAGCTCCATGAGACCCAATGCTGGTAATGCAAACTTCAGTCTTCATGCAAATTTCTATCATGTGAGGAAATGGTGTATCCATTTTACAGAGAGGCAAGGAGAAGTTAAGTTCTCTGTGAGGCATTCAGATGCAGGCTAAACACAAGTTTCTGGATTACTGGTTCTGGCTTCTAAAGCAAGAATGATTCTAATGATTCTTTTCCTTCTACCTTGTAGGACAAAGTAGTCTGTGGAGATTATGTCTGATTTTAAAATATATTCATTATATCTAAAGCTATGAACAGTAGAATAAAATTATACGGTCACACTATATGAAAAATATGTTAGCTTTGAAAAAGTCTGTTTCATATTTTTCAAAAGACAGTGCAGTGAGAGGGGACATAGCCATTTTACATTTCCAGTCATTAAATATTCTTTTTTCTCCTACTGGATAACTTAAGCAATGTTCAGTGCTCCTTTGGGCTTGGACAATCAGTAGCCTTCATGTGGGTTTCTTTCCTCTTCTGTCATAATGAAGAGCCAAGTCCAATTTTAGTTGAGTGCATGGAGAGTTGAGTGTCCTCTGTTTCTGCTCCACGGTTTTGGATGTTCAGAGCAGACAGGAAGAGAGGCAGGAGAACATGAAACTCCCAGATATATATTCCATGGAATTTGTGACACTGTAGTTGATTAGACATGCTTCCCCCCCCCCCCCCCCCAATAAGTCGAGCTTTTTTTGAGCTGAAACTTGCACAGCAGTTTCCCAGACCATATTAGCTGATCTAAAGTAATGCAGAAAAATGCACGCGCTATTGTTTTCTCCAGGTATTTATATCTATACCATGGAACCCTGTCTTGTTGTCCTGAGGCTTACCTCCCACTCAGTAGGACTCTATAGACACTCAGATTTTGTTTTGGTGCTCAAAACAAACTCCTTTCTAAATGCCCCACACTACTACCACCACGCGCGCGCGCACACACACGTATCCAACCCAGGAAAATTAAAACCATTTCACTGGAGGATGAATAGATTGTTTCCTTGAAGCTTTTGTTATACCTGCTAATCTCTTTGTGTTCAGAAAACAAAGCCGATTTATGAAGTTGAATAATCCTAGAAGCTTGAATAGCTGTTGTCATTCATACCGTGTGCTTTCACATTGTGTTCAGAAATACACCCCATTGCAAACATTTGAACTGGGGCTCCTCAGGTTTTGTGTAAATAATCTATAGTTTGTACTGTTCCTTGATGTACTCATTTTGGACCTCGGAAAATGAATTGAGGCATATTTGTAAAATGGTAAGTCTCCTGTGAGAGGCTGACATTCATGGATTAGTTCAAAACCATTCCGCAAATACCAAAAAAATACCCACATTATAAGTCTCAAGGGTCAGTTTTGCAATTGGATTTCTGGGGAATGTGCTTGCTGTATGCACCAGGTAGTTCTCAATGAGCATGGAAATTCTAGCGGCTGTTAAAGCAGGCTGATAAAACTGCCTCAGGCTTCACTTACTGTAAGTCCCATTGCTACAGTTTCTGACATCAGTAAGTTATCTCCTGCTGACTTCACCGTGCAGCATAAAATTGTAGGTTAGCAGCACCTACCTGAGCCATTTTGGATAATACTAGTCTCCATTTTAGAGAATTAACTGTTGTTGGCTGCACTAGGTGATCCAGGTTTCATGAAAATATGAAAATACTGCTTTATGGTAACTTAAGGATTTATGTGATTCATTTTTTAAACAGATTTAGAGGCTGGATTAATCCAATTATTCAAATTGCATTTAGAAAAATATTTATTCTTCACCTCCCTATTAAGTAAATAGACGAGCTCTGCAGAGCAAGACCATAACATAGGTGCTCCGAACTCCTGGTTTCTCTTTGATTCTCAAGGAAACCTAGATGCTGCAAAATAGGCAGAGTTATTAGCTCCTTAAGGATCATAATTTGTTTTAATAATGTAAAGAAATTTGAAAGAAATGCTTCATATTAATTTAAAGGCTTTTAATCACAGTGATTAAAAGGCTGTTGCTAGCAGAGTTGGTCCGTATTCTGAAATATTTAAGAATAATGCCATTTCTTCACTCATAGTATTTGATGTACAAAACACAAAAAGAAATCTTTAATGTGAAAAGGTCTACACTTGGAATTGAAACCTATGTTGAGATATGGATTCTTTCATGTCTTTCATGGTTTTAAATTTCATGGGATAGGGTCAGTAGAAATAAACCTGTAGGGTTTAGTTGATATTAATGTTTTTATTATATTGGCTTTTTAATTTGATAGTTGAACTGTTGTCTGTTTAGGATACATCTCTAATATCAACAGTAAATTCCTTGTCTCCTCCTTCACCTTTTCTCAAAGTCATTAATACATCTATACATTGTGGATTTATTAATATCTTTTCATTGGCTGCTCTGCTACATTTTTTGTTGTTGAAGGCACCTGTCACTATGACTGGCAAGATCCATAGTGAATTCCTAAGAAGTTTGTAGAATTCATTGCATACTAGGGCCCTGGCTTGCAGTAAATTATATACATTATATGTCTTTGGGAAGCATGAATTAATTTTGCTTGTTCACCAAGATGACCACAGACCATGTTAAAGAGAGTGCTCAGCTTAAGTTAATATCTGCCCTCTCTTAGCTGGACTTATTTGTTAAGACTCAGCACTGTGCTATTATAAGTTACCTGGCATGTGGTTGGCCTAGATGGTAGCAAAGGGACCTCATATCTTGATTGTAAAATGATGTGTAGCTCTGCCCTTTCTCTTCTGGAAAACAAGTTTATTCCTTCCTTTGGATAGCTTTGTTGCAGGTTATGTGGGGAATTGCTAACTGCTCCTTTTTCTTGGGAGTTTAGGTGACCTTTTGCAGTTTCCAAGAATGAGGTAATTAGATATTTTAAAGACTGAGGTCTTGAACCTTACTTAATATTAAGAGGAAAGAATACAATGAATGGAAAACATATTCAAGGTGCTCTTAATAGCATGGTATAATTCCCTGAGGGCTGGCAGTTTCATGTACAGGAAAATTATATTGTACTTGCTCATGTATAAAAGTGAGTGAGAGGCCAAGCAACCTATTACCAGGCCCAGACCAACAGATGTGTTAGGAGAGCATGTAGCAGTGCAAGGATACTGACTGATAGGTTGTGTGGGAGTAAAGGTGAACATGAGTCAAATATTTCTCCACTGTAAATTACCTTCACCTAAATAGTTGTGGATCCAGGTCTCTATTTGAGGAAGAATGTATTGAGTTAATGAAGAACAGTATGTAGGGTGTTTTAGGTAGAAATAACAATGGATAATATAACCTCTAGTAAAAGCATGTTTGTCCTTATGTACCCAGAAGGAAAAAAATTTAAAAAGCATAATTAAAAATCAGAATCTTTGGAAAATAATGAGTAAATTTACAAATATATTATTTGTACTCTAGACATTACAGATTCTGAAGTATATACCACCATGAGTTATAAAGAGATATTAGTCTCAGAATTATTCCTTACTCTTCAGTTCTTTTCCCGAAATTTAATGACTACTACTTCTTGTGAACGTACACCTTTTCTCCTTTTTGCTGTGCTTCACTGGTGGCTGAGTACATCTTTCATGGACAGGGAGATGGGGAGAGGGGTAAGAATCTCAGCATGACACCAGGAAACAGGCTTCCAAATGCCAGCTGTGTTCAGTTAATGGTTTACTGTTCTGTGCAGTTATGGTTTTCAGTTATGGTTCATATATTTCTGTTTTAATACTAATTTTCCATAATAACTCAGTCCTAAATTTTCAATTTTGTAAGATTAAAAGAATATAAACAACCTAAAGCTTAGAACATAAACACTCTAAAACATAGATGTAGACTTTATTCTGTTTCCACAAACGAATGTAATAAGATGCCGTCATTCACATCTCAGTAACTACAAAGTCTTAATTGTGTAATATGGAATTAAGAAATTGTCATATGCGATATTTAGGGATTCCAAGAATGTTTTAATATTGGTGGCATAAAATTCTCAATATTTGTCACTCTAATAAGAGTGCTCTGGCAATTTTTCCCTCACATTTTATATATAAAGATACTTACAGAGCTGGTGATGAGTTATTGAGAAAACTATTGTCAGTATTCCTGTTTGCACTTTGTCCATGAACCATATTTATTAATAATTACTGTTTCTGAGTTGGCAAATTACTTCAAAGCCTGTAGAGCTATTTTAGATATCAAGGAAAGCTTAGCTCTCCTTTTGTCTGCTCAGTTTTTCTAACATAGCTGTTAACTATTAATTTTATTATTCAGTCAAACAGCTTTCATTAATATCAGACAATTTGAATTTGTCCATAAACAAGAAATTCTCTTTGTACATTTATTTGTACTGTCCTGGTATATACCTTTGTTCAGTAGGCAAGAAGAAGAGAATATTTTCTCAGTATGTTCTTTGTTGCCTTACTTACTTTCATTGTCAATAGCATGATTTGATTCTAATGACAACCCATTTATTCCTTCTTTTTACCACAACCTCTAGTCTCTGTTTAATGCTTTTCAGTATATTCTAGAAATGTTGCCCCCTGTAACTCCTTCAAATGAGGTGGAAGCTATCCAAAAACCCTCTTGCCATAGAAAGTGGCTAAAGTTTCATGAGACCAGCTATCTCTAACTAATATTGCCTGCCAGGATACTGGCTTTTTGCTGCATTCTTCTGCCTTTTGGCTTTCTTCACTCTAAAGACAGGAAGTCACCCCAATGGGAAATCACTTGCATGTGCTTATTCACCAGTACTATTCCAAATTCTTTTGTGTAATCTGTGATCTCTGAGGTGTTACAGAGGTATTTGATAAATGTAGATACGTATCCTTATTCTCTAAGATTACAAGTTATTCCAATTCTAGTAATTTCTGATGTCTTCAAGAAGGCAATGCATGTTATCTGCCTCTGTGGCAGAGTACCACTTCTGCAGTCAGGAATCCACAGTGAGGTTTATTGGTTGTCGTTGGAGACACAGCTCCAGTGGGAACAGCAGTATTTGTACTGAACCCTGAAATAAAATGGAGACATTAGCTTTTTGTTAGCTTTTAGGACACATTTTTAATGTAGTAGAATAATTCTGCCATGGCTTATAGTGAAATTTGCTGTGTGGATAATAATATAATTTGAAAGAACACAATTCTTAGAGTGAAAAACTGTTGATCTATCAATCATCTCTTTAGTGTTCTGTTATCTTTAAATACCATTGTTCAATAGCAACTATCACTTGTGGGGTATGCCATCTTAGACTGTGTATATGCTAGTGTTTTGATTTCCAACAGTAGCAGTTCTGCAGTGCATCCCCTGTCTCTTCCACTTACTGTGTGTCAGTTCAGTTTGCAGAGAGGTTTCATCTGTGTTCAAACTAGGCTTCAGAGAAAATTAATCCAGAAGCTGTACCCTAAGCATTCATTAAGCACTTTTCAACCTTTAATAAGGTATTTTCACCTCTAAACCAGTGACTGATCCCCTGAACATCTTCAGACTACATTGTATAGTTGAAACACTGGATCAGGGGCCAGACATGATCTAGTCCTGAATGGTATAGAAACTGTAGATGAAGAATCCTCAGCACAAAGCACTTTGATTTGCTGAGCTGTTGCTTTTACTGTATTTTAGCTTGAGTATATTGTTTATTGAATAATTAAAAATCTTGACAAAATACTTGTCTGCACCTTTGCTATTGGGGAGCTTCATTTAAGCTGTCCTTGTATCCTGGACAACACAGAAATACCAGCAATTTCAGAATATACTAATAAAGACTAAAACCCTGGGAAATGGTTATATCATGACAGGCTTCTCTGGGCAGAGTAAATATGTGATTTGAATCAAGAATATTTGCTGTGGAGGTCAATTGGATTTAAAACTAATATTGTCTTTCATTTTTATCAGAAAAGTCTTCAGTCAGGGAAAATACGTAAGTGGTTTTATTTTTTTGTCCAATTGAACTGGCTCAAAGATTGTCCTGTTTTTGTCTGTTTTGACCTGTATGATACTAGTATCTCTATTTTATAGCTTCATGAATACCATGGATGCTACTATTGCTCAGCGCCAAGGACAAACTGAAAAGATGTTATATTATAAAGTATCTGACCTTGGTACATTTTCTGTACACGATCAGAAGAGTTAAGACAGTGACAAAGGGTTTAGAGGAAGAAGAAATCTAATACTTCTTCAATGTAGCAGAATGACTGTGCAAAGAGGGCTTTTAACCAATCAAGGCCATGCAAGCTAGTTTGCAACTGATAGTATAAATTGTGTACCGCTTCTTTCAGATTGTTTGAATTAACTCTAGGGATGTTTTTAGAGCAACTTTCTTTGCTTTAATGAAAACTATTACTAAATAATTAGTCAATGAAAATAGTTATTTAATTTTGTGTGTATGTAAATTATCATATTCATATACCATCATTATTAAATTTTAAATAATGTGCCTACTCAGGATTATATCTGGTTAAAGTGGTCACGTTCCTCTTAGTAACTTCTCTGCTTTGCTTGCAGGTTGTATATAAAAATAACGATGTCAGGTTGGAATTATCTCGGCTTGCCAAGCAAGGAGATCCTAAAATGAAGATTCATGGGGTTGTAGCATTTAAATGTGAGAATGTTGCAACCTTAGATCCAATCACATTTGAAACACCGGAGTCTTTCATCTCTTTGCCAAAGTGGAATGCCAAGAAAACAGGCTCAATATCATTTGACTTTCGTACAACTGAGCCAAATGGCCTGATTCTTTTCAGTCATGGAAAACCAAGGCACCAAAAAGATGCCAAGCACCCACAGATGGTGAAGGTTGACTTTTTTGCCATTGAGATGCTTGATGGCCACCTCTACCTGCTGTTAGACATGGGATCAGGTACTATAAAAATAAAAGCCTTGCAGAAGAAGGTGAATGATGGTGAATGGTACCATGTGGATTTTCAACGGGATGGACGGTCAGGTAAACTTCCTTTTTTTAGTATTCAGTATGGTTTTTTGGGTTGTATCTGAGAAAATAATGGGTATATTTATGCTGCCGCCATTACAGTTTTGCAACATTTGAAAAATAAGGAAAATATAAGAAGTCCTTACTGTCAAGTACCAGAATACAATGATTTACAGAGTAAAATACCTTATGTTAACATTTATTGGGTAATCAGGTACTTAATCTTGCAGGTAAGTGTGTTGTGTACTTCAAAAACAAACAAATCTCCCTCTGTGCTTGCTTACACCAAATAGCTGAAGTGGCAAAAAAGAATTAGTGAAAGTAATCCCCAACATAGGGAATAGTTTGCCCACAGAAACAGCATAGACCTTCCAATCATGTCAGCAGATCTCAGCATAATTAAATGATATGCTAATGAATGGCTAACACATATTAGCAGAAATGGAAATGAATGACTTGCTGTGTTCTGTCACTATGATTCATATTCTGTACTAGTTTACTCAACAAATAATCTCACTGAAAATGGTAAAAAGAAAGAATTCATAAACTCTTCCTAATGTTGCTGAAATCTGTTATGGCATAAAATGCATTTAACTAGTGAAACTGACCTAGTCTTTCAGCTATATTCTGATCTTGAATATATATCTTGACTTCAGCAAATAATCAGCATCCATTAATTAAAGGACATATCTATTCTATGGTATCTTTCCTGTAGTTTATTCCAGGATTTGGCAGGGGGTGGGGAATGTACTGAGTCTGTAATTCAGTCCATCAAAGAATTTTCCAATTAATATCACTATCCAATCTGAAGTTTATTTACACTCTGAAATTGAGTGTTGAAAAATGTACGCTCCTCCTCTTTTGGATTTTTTTGGGGGGGTTGTCACTTTCTTCCTTTGGGTGACTCCTTTTCCGTGACTTGCATTTGCAATTTCTTTCTGAAACTTCACCCCCAAAAAGCAGTTGCTTTATGGCTTACTTTCTTACTACCCACAAATCAGATTTCAGATCAAGCAAATCTTAGGTGCAGGTTTAAGTTGAAGATTTCAGTCAAATCTATGCTGAAAGTCAGACAAAATTCAATTGATCAGTCCAGCCAAGGACTATGAAAAATAATTATTTGATTCCGAGGCTGTAGGGCTTCAAATTCTAATTGTAGAGAGTTTGATTTTCTGATTACAATATGTCAGCTGCTTATTTACTTTTCTTGAGGTTAAAAAAAACCCAAACAAACAAAAACCAAAAAACCAAACAACAAAACACACAACTTCTCAAAATCCTCAGTTGTGATTGAATATCCAGTGGTTATATTATTGATACTACAATCTTTATTTCAGGCTTCCTTCTTAAGTGCTGTTTCAGTGATTCTTATGAGGCAGTAAATCCTGTAATAATCATGCCTGTGGGACTCCACTGAAAGCAAAGTTTATTATTACATCCAAAGTCAACACAACTATAAAGAAAAGAAATAAATGCATAGCAATTATTTCCATTTGGAGATATGTTCTGCACTTTCATTGCTTCACAAAAACTGTAGCTCACAGGTACCATTAAGAGAGTATAGGATATTCTTTATTTAGTTCTTTAAAACTGTTGATATCCATCAGCAAGCATGTAGACTAATTTTATAAAGCAATACATGCCTGGTGATCAGGACTGCATATTATTTTTAAGTAGAATTATAAATAGTCAAATATATATGTAAAAGAAAAATTAGTCCAGCTGATGACTCTCCTGTGATCAAGATGGGTGAATTTCATTTACCCTGTCACCCTTGAAAACTGACCGTAGTACCAATTAATTCTAAAACACTGAACTATTACCAGGAATAGTTAATAAATATTTAGGTATATGGATTGACAAACTGAATTGGATTTAACCAAGTAAAATTACTGCCTAACAATTAAAACAAACAGTGAACTGTATGTTACTATTCTCTTCTGATTGGAACAGGAAGTACCAATGTGTTATGTTTAGATTATTTCTTCATGACTTAAACATGTTGGTCTATTATGCTTTTTTCCATGATAATAAAATCCACTTTACTCTTCCAGGAGGCTTTTTTCATTTATTTTCTCTAGCCAAAACCAAACATACTGGAAATCATATGAATTTGATCACTTTTCACTTACTTACCTTCAGAATTTTTGTATAAGTGAATGAATATACCTTGTATAAAAAAAATATTTGGCTTTTCTGAGACATTCTTGTTTCTGCTGACAAAATACCTATCATATATAAAGAAAGAGATTCTCCTGCTAATGAATAAGTAGCTCAAATAACATGGGAAATTTTTTATAAGTTTGGTGTCTTGCAACCTTTTACTCCTCTCCTTCAAATCCATTGCAGAGTGGTTCTCTCAGAAAATAGAATGCTGTGACATTTCTCAAGAAGTTCCTTGACTTTCATATTAGCTGGATCAGCAAGTACTTGATTTATTTTTCATTCTTTGCTCTCTTCTGGACTGTCAGTCAGAGGGAGTGTCCACTCCTCTAAACTACTGACTTTGCCGTTGCCGGTCTAGGACTGCAGTGGGGGAGGTGTAAGGAATGCAAGCACATTTTTAAATTGTACTTATCCAGGTCCTATTCACTAGTAATTCCTCTGATCCCTTCATATTTTGGGAGATACAAGGAAGAGGGAAGAGATGATGCCCTTTAATTGCCTTTTGCTGAAGGAAATTTTGACCTAATATTCCAACAGAAGTTTTTCACCTTATAATCCCATCCTGCTACCTGTAAGACCTGCTCTGAGTGCTTCCTTACCTAAAAAGCAGATCTTCAGTGAGAAGGAACTCCTGAGACCCTATTTCCCAGTGTTAAGAAAAGAAAGATTTAATATCTTCTCCATGGGTCCATCTTTCTTGCTAGGTGTGCACCAGAGCAGAGAACACATGTTCTGCCTTTTTTGCTATGTATGCAGCACAGGACACCAACCTGGTAGCAACTCCTCTGTCCTGTCGTGTGAGCTGAGTTCCCTTCCAGTATTCGTGGTTATTCTGAATTCCTGTGAAGGACAGTAGCTTCATAGCTGCTTCATTTGTGCCCCATCTTGGCCACGAGCTGTTTGCTTTGGTCACAGTCCTCATCACAGCTATAATATGCTTTAGCACGCAAGAATTAAAGCGTACTTAGAATGCCTTACTCTGACGTTTCACCATTTCTATCTAAGCAAATGTGTTTCACATGCACAAAGAGCAACTAAACAGGCCACATAAGGTAAGCACAGAGGTCAGAATAGCTGTAGTAGCTGTAGTTACAATCTTCATGCTTAACTGATTAGGATTGAGACAAGATTTAGAGATACGATTTAGTTTCTTATACACAGACTTATGAAAAAGTAAATTGCTGAGATAATGAATATGATTGGGGAGGCTTATAACTCATACCTAAGGGAAATGTTTGTCTGTTCTGCTTTTAACAGTACTGCCAACTCTTCAGTAAAAGAATTGGGGGAAAAATCCCAACAACCATGAAGCAGCTGTAAAGGCCTTTGCTCACAGTGTTTCTTCTAACACAGTAGAGTTAGATCTAATAACCGTTTTCTGAGAATTGAGTATTGTTTAAAATTTTGTTAAACTGTTTAGCATATTTAAGAATAACCTTGCAAGTGTTTTGACTAAACTGTCATTCATCCTTTGGAAATCATCATTAGATGGTGAACTCAGAGAAGAAACTTACTCTTCTTGTCAATGTCCGATTGTGTATGGCAGTGTAAAACAGAATCTATCGGAATGTATTCATAGGTAGGTAGCATTTAAGGGCTATGAAGTCACTGAAATTTTGAACTAAAGTTAGAGTTTCATCTTAAATACCAGAAATTATCCTTAGGGTATGTAATTAGAGCTAAACTATAATCTGTATCTCACTGTAAGTAGTGCTTTGCCGGTATCCATTACATGCATTGTTGCAGGTTCTTTTTTTACATGTACACTTCTATATACTCTCCTTCCCTCATCTTTCCAACCTTTTAAGAACTTCCAGATTTACATGTTCCTATTTCAACAAATGTTAGTAGTTTACATATTTGAGATAATGGGTTTATCTTGCATTTTAAGGAAAATTCTTTAAATGATCTTGGTAGTGGTTTTCGTTTATTCATGATCTCATAGAAAAGTTGAGATTGGGTGACCTTGAAAGGTCCTCTCTTTTACCCCTCCAATGAAAGTAGTGATAGCACACTTGCATCAGTCTTGACAGATGTTTATTATGTTACCTCCAGCAGTGGACAATGTACAACCTCTCCATGTAATCATTCATAAACTGAGTATTTCTGTATGTAAAACAAGCCATTTTGTCTGTAATTTTCTTGTTCACAGCAGGCGTAAAATACACCACACTTTTTCCATGGCATAGCTCTATACTTTTTATGATTTGAATGCTGTTATGTCAGTCTTCAGTTTTCTTCATAGACTAAGAAACCCGAGCTGCTCTCTGTTCTTATATGTCGCGTTCTGTAGCTATTGACCATTTTATTGCCATCTTCTGCAGTCTCCTCAGCTGAGAGTTCAAGGTAAACTTTGACAATGCTCAGAAAAGTGGCGTGATAGGCTTCTCTATACCTCCCAATGTATTACCCATTTTGCTTGTGTGCATGTTATTGTTGACTTATATTGTTGACTCTTCCTTTTGAAGCACTGCCCACTAATCAGTTATCCTTTAAGTTGATAATTCTCACCAAAAATTGTGATTTCATTAGTTCTTCTCAGACTGTTTCTCCACTACATAAAGATGTTTCTTAATGTTTAGATTCCATTTTGCTCTCAGGTGAAATGCTTGTAGAATCAGAGCACCTGTAGGTCATTATAGGACCCTTAAATTTATGTCCACTCTCTGGAGATAAGAAATGCTACCTGTTTTTAGAGTCTGAAGTCATGGATTCCCAGACAAAATAAATAGTCTTTCAGTCTTCCCCTTTTTCTTCTTTCAGGCTGGACAAATCAAATTCTGTCAGCTTTTTTCCATTTCTTTCTTTTTCTGGTAGAAATACAGACAGTTTTCTTACTTTGAGTATTAAGACACTTTGCAAGTAAGCTGCTCGTTTCCTGGCAGACATTATTGCCTCAGTGTTGCTCTTTTCAAAGAAATAGTATAACTTCTGATCTGTTGTATGAACTTGAGTTTTCCATTTTATTTTAGGATATTTAAAAATAAACATAATTTTTGATGGATTTTGGAAGTCTTCTTTCATTCCTCATTATTTTTCTTGTTTTTTTTTTTTTTCACCTGCATTTATAAGTAAATTAGTAAGTAAAGTTTGCATTACCTATCAGAGATACGTAAAACGTAATTTGGGTACCAACCACAGTGATGGTTGTAAGGCCGCCTGGACGTGCTGTTAGAAGTTCAGCCAGAAATTCAGATAACTTGGTAACTGATAGCATGAAAATCTTGGTGCACAGGCGTGGGTTTTCTGCTGTTAGCTAGACTAAAACCTATTTGTATTATAGTTGTAGTTTTTATTTTAGACAGTGTGCTATATGATATTTTGGTCAAGCTCCTACATAACAGCTGAGCCAAAGTCAGTTATTAAAGCTGTGAGTCTTCTGCAGGTGCTATTTGACTTAGTGTAGCTCTCAACAAAAAGGATTTTAAAAAGCTAAATTAACAGTTGTTTGATTACGGTTAATACACATAGTATGTAGGTCACTTGAGTGTCATGGATAAGTCCAGCAGTAAACTGGAGATAGTCCAGCTGGGTAATAGGGGTTCTGTGGCCTTCCAAAACATGAAAAAGATGCACAGAAGAGCTGTTGCCTGTTATGTTATTCTACCCATAGTCATTAGATGCTATGATTACACTAAGATTTTAGAGGGCTTCTCCCAAGGAGTATTTTATGTGGTGTTGTTTCTCAGGGAGGGTAAAGGAAGGGTTAATTTCTTTAAGGAGGTATTGGTATCTATTCAAAATAATACTTAAGCTCTCTCCAGGGTAATCCTTTATGACATACAGAAGAAAAACTTTCCTGCTTCAATCTATCACCTAATTATAATTCAGTCACTAGAGTGTAGTGGTTATCTACGGTCCCCTTTATCATTCACCTCTCTCAGCCTTCTGTGCTTGCAAAACTTACGTCTTGAACTACCATTGTAATGTCACAGCTACATTGGCTGAGATTTACCTGTCTCTTCCTGTGCACTGAAAGCTATCAAGACTTAGTTGAATTTTTGTTTTTAATAGAAATGGATGCTTAGGTGTCTTCTAGCACCATGGATAGCTTGAAAACACAAGTGTCTTTGTCCAGCCCAAAACAACACTCTGCAAATACATGAGCTTGAGGTTGGAAGCTGCAGCTGAGTATCTTGCATCAGTGCAAGTGCTGCCTGAACATAGGTTTAAAGCATTTGGTCTTAAATTAGCCTGTACATCAACAGGTGGGAACAAGCAATAATAGCAGTAAGAAATACTCTAAGCATAAGTATGATTTATATTTACAGAATCTTTAATTTTGTTTTTTAAAGGAGGAATGATCTATTGCCTGTAAGCAGTCCTTCTTGATACCTAGGATGTTCTCAGAAAAGTTAGTGATCTTGGTTTAACAGGTTATTCACAGGTGTCCTTGTTTGAGACAGCTGATTAATAAAATCAAACCTCAAAATGTTTATTCTTGTATGCCTAAGGTCAAATCTGTAGCAAATGTTCCATATGAGTGCTAAGTTTTGTTTCAAGAATGTGAGCAGTAATACAAATATTTAGAGTTACCAAAATATAATAGTCTTATCGGTTTTAAACAGGTGGAGGTTTGGAAGAAAACAGGTTCTTGGTTCAACATGCCTATTTCTTACAGTTAAGACTGGAAGTTCACTTTACATCTATGTGTTTATTCAATGACACAGAAAACATTTCTGATAATACCTAAAAGGGAAAACAGACCTCATTCTCAAATATTCTTTTTAGATCTCTTCTGGTAGTAGTAGGGAAACTGCTGTAGTAGTATCCAGCCCTTCTAAAATCCATACATCTCAAGTCTCACACAGGAGTTGTATCTCCTAAGACCTCTACCCTGAAGAGCTTTTACTAAAGGTCCAAACTGTTTAGATAGTAATTCTGTCCATGTTGTTGAAGTTAACCTATTAAACCAACAAAAGTACAAACAAAATATGTAGCTCTCACAGGACTCCTCTTCATTGCTGAAAGAGGAACCTAAAATGTAGGATGTATCCAAGTAAGAGGATGATCGTCTTCTGACCTGCCTCTGCTTAAAACTCACATTTTAGCATTTATGCTGTAAAAATTCTGCATTTCTTATTCTCATGCACCAATCCCACCACACTGAAAGTATTTTTGATCACCAGTTTTATCTTCTGGAATCTGTGTCATGCTGACAGTGGAAGTAGTGAATCATGTTAATTTAAAATATGTGTGATAAATATAATACACTTTTAATAGTGTGTCCAGCAGATAACAGTGTTGCATAATGTGGCTGGTACATTATAATAATCTGGTGGCCTATATAATGTTTTGATTTATATTTTGCTTGCTTTTGCACCCATATAGAATGGAAAGGAGTTGCTTATGTGAAGACCTACATGAAGATTCTTTCTTCAAGAGATTTTACTTAGTAAATAAAATTAAATTTGGTTGACATAAGTATGTTCTGTGACTCCATGTACTAAATTTGTTTTTCTGCCTATTCAAATTGTAAGAATTGGATACCTCATTACTTTTTAAAAGTAGAGCAAAGAGGATCTTTACAGTTGGTTACAGTTCCTTTGTTCAGATACTTTGTAGAAACGGAACTTTATTTTAGGCTTAATTTTGTTTGTTTACTTTTAAATCTTAAATGGAAAAGATAATTCTGATTTCCTGAGGTTCTATATACATCCTCTCTCCCTTTTTTTGTAACATGCACACATGTTGAGGTAAGTGTCAGAGGTATTGATTTTCCCTCTAGGAGCACATCACTATCTTCTTAATGATTGCCCGTCTGGCAGCTGATGAGAGTATTTTCCTTCTGCACTTAAAGAAAAAAGTCTTATCCAAAGCCTGCTGAAAGTGGTGAGAGTCTTTTAAAATACTGTGTCTTTGGATCCAAACCAAAGACACAGATTTGCCTCCCGGGTTGCAACCTATCAATGCAACCTCAGCCTTAATGCTTTGAAGCACATATGAGGTAGTGAAGAGATTTTTTTGTTGTTGTTGAACAAGCAGGATATTTCTGAAAATAAGTCTGAAATGCATATCCCCTACAAGATTGGTATGGTGATTTCAACTTTTTTTTTTAATATTGTCACCATGCAGTATTGTGCATACATGTTTTCGTAATGATTACTTCCTGGCAGTTTTTGTACTACGTTATAATTAATGAAGTGTATCTATTATTGTATATCTGTACAAATAGAATACCTATGTTTCATTTATTAGATACCTGCCAGGAGCTAATGTGGCCTGTAGATTAATGAGGAAAACCAGCAGTTCCAAAATCTTTGAAATGTCTTGAAAGTCATGCATTTTGTTGTTGTTTCTTCTCAGGGACCATATCTGTGAACACTTTACGTACACCATATACTGCACCAGGGGAAAGTGAAATTCTGGACTTGGATGATGACTTGTATCTTGGAGGCTTACCAGAAAATAAAGCCGGCCTCGTCTTCCCAACAGAGGTGTGGACAGCACTTCTCAATTATGGATACGTCGGCTGCATTAGAGATTTATTTATTGATGGTCAAAGCAAAGATATTCGACAGATGGCTGAAATTCAAAGTACAGCTGGAGTAAAACCCTCATGCTCAAGAGAAATGGCAAAACCTTGCCTTAGCAACCCCTGTAAAAACAATGGTGTATGCAGGGATGGGTGGAACAGATATGTTTGTGATTGCTCTGGTACAGGGTACCTTGGCAGATCGTGCGGAAGAGGTAGGTTCCATGAGATGGCTGCATTTCTACTTTATAGAATCCTGCACAATTATTAGAAATTGTAAAATATCATTAGCTCTTCTGAGGCAGAAAAAGAGTCTTTGATTTCACTGGTGTGAGATGGAGCCCTGCTCTAGACTGAAAGAAGTAACTCTAGAGGAAATATCTTAGGGGAGTTTCTAAGATCCATGAAGTATTTTAGTTGACTATGACAGAGAGTCAGTACTGCTAAATGTCTCTTAGAAAATGTCTCTTTTTGTGTCTCATTATACATTGTTGAGTTCTGAAAAGCTTGCGAAAATAATTTCAATTATTATTGCATTACTAAACAGTCACATTCCAATTTCAGTCTGAGGTCTTGTTCTCTGCCTATTTGTGTCAACAGCACTGTGTAATTAAATTAACTTCTGAATTCCACAGTATCACTTAAATCCATGGTCAGAACTTCAGCCATGAGTCAAAGCAAAACAATCAGTGTAGGAATCTATATTTCTTATTTAACTTTTTTTTAAAGATTGTAGTACCCAAGGAGACAGTTTCTACTTATCTTAAATCACTCTTCCCCGGAAAAGGTAAGTGTGAAGTTGACAAACCCCATTTATTTAACTGAAAAGCTGGATAGTGGCAAGGAAGACAGAGGTTGAGGTTAGTTTATAGGAAGAAAACTCTGTAATTTATTTAAAATTACAAAGTACACTAATAAAAGATTTTAATGTAAGTAGGAAAACAATAAAAAGCTTAGTTAATATTTTAGGTATTTATTTTAATAGTCATTGAAATAGGTAATGTTTCAATGACAGAAGTTGTATTTTTTTGTCTCACAGTTGACATAGTACGGTTTCTCTTCAAGCCAAAATCTAAACCTAAAATTTATTGATGGGGAACATAAATTCTTTCCATCTATCTTGATTCATTTTTCTAGTTAGCAAGATGAAACAAAAATGTTTTCTTTAAAAACCAGATGAATGTTTAAGTTGTATGTAAATAGACGTGCAGTTATGTAGAATTAATACCATCGTATTATCAGCATTTGCAAGGAGATTCACAGTTTCTTCTGGTTCTTCTGTCTTATTTTTTGAATACATACGCCTTTGGCGCTCAGCCAGTTATTATGAGGTCTCCAGATTGTTCTGTTACTGGTGGAGTGAAGCTGGCAGAGGGCATAACCGGGCTGTCTGATGCATTACAAAAGCCTTCAGTTAAACATGTCTGTTGTACCACCCTGTGGCAAAATTCTGCTATTACATATGGCAGAAGTAAAAATAGGATTTGCATTTTTTCAGCTTGAGCGCCAGGAAACATGTGCATTAGAGACAAAAACACATGCAGATCTGCAAATAACTTAAAAGCAGGCTTCATTATATCAACTTCTAATAAATATATTTGACAGGTGGTAATATTTTATGTAGAAACTTTTGTCTTTTTCATTTCCCATACTTCATTTTCAACCATGTTTGAATATAGAGCTTGATTTTTCCCAGTGCATTCCCCTCGTGGGGATGGTGGTACTATGATGGTGGTGTTGGCTTCTCTACTATGGTATTTGGTTCTTGTCCAACAGAAATATGTGCAGCAGTTCAGACAGTATGGGATTGTTTCCTGCTTTTGGGTTTCTCTCTCCAGAGGAAACTATACTGAAAGGAGATCTCCTTCCAGTAATGTTCATATCTCTAATGGTCATGAATTAATAAGATTATAGCTCTGGGGATTCGGAAAGTGATGTGTTGTCATCCTACCACACAAAGTTATTATAACTGCTACCCATGTGCAGTAACTGATAAACTTTTGTATTTGGTGATATAAACAACACAATTATAAATATTCAAACTAATTTAAATAAAATGGAAACATGATCATTGCAACAAACAATACAGTTTCACAAAGAAAAGAAAGCGTTAGAATAAAATATTGGAGATAAAACAACTGGAATATTTAACTTAATTTTGAGTCATTAAGGTATCTTCAGTAAGCAAAAGCATGTAGCTACTTTTGAGTACTGTAATTTTTCTTGCTGTTTCCCCTAAAACAGGAGTCCTAATATCCATATGTAGCTATATCATGTACAATACAGTATTTGAAATAATTTTGGTCAGCTTATCAGTGCACAAAAAAGCATGGATCACAACTCAGTTCTGTTTTAATTTCAGTATACTTAAAAATAATATTTTTTATATCCATGTGCTTTTTATCCTGTTGCAAGTTATTCTTGATTTTATTCTTGATTTTTCAGTAAGGTTAAACATCAGTATAATCTGTAGATTGGCTTTAGTAGATTATGGAAACTACAGCAGATGGATGGACAGATGTAACAGCAATATAATTTGGCGTCCTATCTTTGACTGTGGTTCACAATATGTGACTATCTCTTGGCAAAGTCCTTTGCAGGTGTATACTTTTGTCTGGATGGCTAGGAGCAATGCACAAGAGTAAATTCATCAAACAGTGATAAGGAAAAGTAGGCAGGCAAAGAAAGATTTATCAAAGTGACATTTCTGAGGAGAAAATATATTTAAATTAGAATGTGTGTGTGTAGATGTCCACACTATGCATGCACACAAACCTGCATACACACATACACATATTAAATAAAGAAATATAGCTTTCATTCCTTGCATCATCTCTGGATGCTTTAAAAATTAAAAATAGAAAAATACAGGTGATGTGATGATAGGTGTTATGAAGAATCACATGTTCAACATACTACAGTCGTTCCATCTCTGACTTAAATTAAAGAATTGGTCCTGTGTGTTAAAGTTCTAGCACCTTTACAGTGTGACTTAGGATCTCTGCCCTGAAATAATACCAGTGTAGAAATTAGGAGGAATCATTTCAACTTTTATTCATTTATTATCTAGTAACTAATTTCATATCAGGGATTGTTTCCATCAGATTGATGGAAAGGTTACTCGTGAGGCTGCAGCTTTGGGCCCAGATGGACTGAAGTAGCTGCCATAGAAAACATGCAACCAGTGCTTAGATGAGTGTATAAATCATAGAATTATTAAGGCTGGAAAAGACCTCTAGGATCATCAAGTCCAGCCGTCAACCCAATACAACCATGCTTCCTAAACCATGCCCTGAAGTGTACCTGTGAATAGAATAAAAATGAAAAGTTTGAATTTGAACCAGTAGCCATTGATATACTTGAATACTCAGGCAATTTATAGGAGTAAAATCATATATATCAGTGAGTGTTTTCAGGGCAAGGTATTGTTGCTCTGGTAAATGCAACAGGGTCAGAGAGCAAACCTGAATACTTGATTATTGATGATCCAGATTGTTCACATAGTTCCCGGCATGGCTCTGCACTGTATCATCTGTCACTTTCTGGGCAAAGTTTGTGTGTTATTTCAGAGACAGCAAACAGAGAGGTTGATTTTATGCTTTAAAAATGGCTCTGTGGGCTGCAACACAGTCCTCATATTATTGCAGACACTTTGAAACTGAAAAAGCAGGGAAAATTAATAATTCTGTCTTTAGGAATTCAGAGGTGCCACAAGGGGTCCAGAGGAAACAAGATCCTGTTTTATTTATTAAAATACATGCAGTAAGCATCCACGCTTGCCAAGCACCATGTTGTTAAAAACAACACAAACTTGAGTGCAAAACTTACGAGGAACAACTCTGAAATTCAAATGCCTAGCCCATACTTCTTTCACTTTAATTTAAATAAGCTGTGAATTGAAGAATAACATCTATGCAGAAAATTTGGTTTCCCCCATAAATATAAGGCTGAGCATTTCTGAGGGTAGGAACAGGTGTAGGAAAGTTTCTGGAAGATTAGGTGCCTCAGACTCTTCAGGAGTTTATGTAATCCCAGCCCTAGTGAAAATTAAGGTCCCGAATCTCCTCTCATATCAGTACTAGTGTGTGCATCCTTTGGTGATAGGCACAGTGCTGATTAAGGTAGTGTATGTATATGTATAGGAAGGAAGAGTATCCAGCCCTGGAGATTTTAATCAGAACCAAATTGAAGGGAAAAAATGGAGAAGGGAACTGAAACCTTCAGTGTTTTCTCATTTGTTTTGGTTGGTTGCTTTTTAGCACAGAAGCAGCATGGATTTTTAATTGTCAGACCTATAAAAATATTGAAGAAAGAATGTATAAAATAATTTTTATCAGTCTCTGAATTATATCTTACTGATTATTTCTTGTTAATAACTCTACTGTATGCACTTATTTGCTGCCACAAAAAATTGTCAGTAGAGTTTTATAAGGATTTTTCTGCTATTTTTCTTTTTGATGGTATGCTTTGAACAGTGAAGCGGTAGTAAAATTATTATTCCCTGTCGTGGAGACTCTGATCCTTTTAATGAATAGCACATTCTGGGCTAAACTTATGGTCTGTTAGCATTTAATCTAATAATTAAGAGGAAGCTGAATAAGAGAAAAAAAGACATTCTACCAACACTTGTATGAGAACAGTTACCAGCAGAGGTCTCAAAATAAAATGAGACACATAGCTTTCTGGAATTAGTTGGTCCAAAGCAAAAATAGTAAAAGTTAAGGGCAAAAATAATACACACTTTTAGCCAAAAATGCTCCTTTGAGATTTGCATAACTGGTGTAACCCCCATGGCCTCTCCTCATTCAGAACACTATCTTGCTGACCAGGATTTCCAAATTAACAGTCCATTCTGGACAACTGAGGCAACTGCAGGATGGAATCAATTCCATTAAACAACTGAAAACATCTCTAGTTCTAGGAAAGTCAAAACAAAACAAGCCCTTCTTATTTCATCCTGAAAACTGTCTCCCTACTGTCTGAAAAACAAAGCTCTCTGTGAATATATGCCACCAAGCATAATGATAGGGTAATTAGGCATTGCCACAAAGAATTTATAAGAGAGACACCAATAAGGGAAGAGGAAATTCCTTGTGCTGTCAATCAAGTGTCTTATGCATGTACTACTAGATGCCTTCTGTCCAGCCAAGACCAACAGAACATGGAGATTTGCAGAGCTGAGAGCAATGCTAAGTCAAGTGGAAGAGATGCTGAGTTGATAGGTGATTCACATGGGAAAACACAGCTAGCCATCCTTAGAGGTGCACAATATTGACAAAGTATCATTCAACCTTTGTAATGTAGCAATCATTTAATAATGGTTTAACAATCAAAGTTTTTCCTGACAACACTTGTACCAGCAGACTAATTTCAAGAGAGTAAACTCAGCATAGTTGTATTTTTTTTTATTTTAGGAATATGTAGTGTCTCTGATCTTTGGTTAGAGCTCTTAGGGCAGTGCTAAATCTACTTCGGTCAAATCATCCCTGCTTCCTGACAGTTTTGTGGATTTTTTTTTTTTTTCTTTTACCTTTGTATTTAGAAAGCCTGTGACTTGGAGTTCCCCATACTGAAAGGAGCTTCTTGACATGAGGAGGTTTTCTCGTTGCCCCAGAGCTTTTAAGTCCTTTGATCTTCTGTTCAGTCTCCTTGGTCTGTTCTTGGAACATCTGTTTCCAAAATAACTGGCACAGTATGGTTTAGGAGGATTGAGTATCTAATCACATCAGGTCTGTTCACCATGGTGTTAAATACTCACAGGTCATCTCTGATTAAATTAAGGCAGTTCCTTCTCTCCTTTTTCTATAATTTTCTGAAAGACTTTATAGGAAAGCCAACAAATAGTACCAGTGCTGATTCTGAAAACTTTCTTTTACATTATCATAAGATAATTTATTAGCAACAGTCCTCTAGTGTTTTCAAAGGCTGTTCATCCTGTAACATCTGATTTTGCTCAGTTTATGAAAACTCTGAATAATATTAATGTCTTTTTTTCATAGATAATATAAAATGCCTTTTGTTTTCTCTTATATTAGCATGTAACTTAAACTTTTATGCTGGACTTCTTTAATTACCTAAATTATGTTTACCTTGATAAGGATCTTGGGAGCTTTTCATGCACAGACTAGACAGCTAGATATAGCAATGAATTGTAAGCCCCTGCTTGTCCCCCACTCCCCCCTGCCCCCCCTCCAAGAAACCCAAAGCCAAACAATCAAAAAACCAAATCCCCTCCCACTGAAAACTCTTTGACTTGAAATCTCTTATCAGGCTGGTAAGAGTTAGGTATTTAATCTGCTTCACAGAAAAATTTTAGATTTAGAATATGCAGAAAACATTATTACCTCATGGTTAGAAATCATGACACCTGTAAATGTATTCTTCTAACCTGTTGCGTCTAGTGATTTTCACGCCAGTATTAGTAATCTCTTTTTTGCAACATCAAACTGTTTTCTTCTAATTTGTATTGGGGAAGTCTGGAATTATTAATGAACATACCTTCTATAATTTTTAACTCTGTGAGCATATCAGAGGCAGTGGAATATCTTGTCCTTCCATGAACTGTGTAGGCTGGAAGCCTTGAAGAGCTTATCTATCTTTAACAGTACACAAGGTATGCAATGGAAAGGGCTTTAACAAAACTGTTGCATCTTTTTCTAAAAAAGATTCTGTAGCATCCTGTTTAGACCTCATCATCTAACACTTCAACAATATTCTAAGACTGAGAGGTTTCAGGTGGGTTATAGAATGTAGGAGGCACGTGGAAGAAGTTAGAAGGTCTCTAGTGAATTAGTGGTAGGTAAGCAATCAGATGTGCATAAAACGGGGCACATTCAGATAGTATATTTTGCCATTCAGGGAGTGGTTTTAGTTGTGAGGTATGGTTGGTTTTTTATGTTACTGCAGAGCCTACTGAAATTCCTGGCAGTCTGCCCACTGACTATTGGCTTGGGGTAAAGGATGCTGCTCGCATACTGCTTCTTCCACCATGATGTGCTACTGTCCATGAACCTAAGAGCTGTTTCCAAAGGCTGTGGTGGTTAACTGGTGGCAATGCTTGATCATCCTGCAAAAAAAAGACTTCCTAAGAAGTTTCAGAAACAGATGTGTCCTTTGCTTTCTAGGAACTGCTGTGCCTCCCTATGAGAAGAGATACAGTCTTTCTGCTACCTTTCTTGTTACTAACCTGAAGGCTAGGAAAAGACTTGTGGCTGGTTGCTCTGGGGTCTAACAGACTGTGACCGCTCTGTGCCAGAGCCGCTTGCCGAGAGGGTTTCCTGTAATGTCTGGAAGTGACAGTTATTTGCTTGTCTCAGGGGTTTTAAGATCTTACCCTCAATATGCCAAGTCCAGTCTCGATCCTCTTGTTGAGGCTGTCGTAATGTTTGTACACATGTTTTTGATTCTGTCATACTGCAGTCATTGTGGTCATAAAGCAATCTGTGCTCCGTCCAAACCACGCTGGGGATATCTACCCATTTCAGGCAGCTTTTTGCTAACTAGATGATAATTGCAACTGTGGTAGTAGCAGCAATTCTCATAGGCTTATACATGAAGTATCCTAAGGTAGCTATCTAGGTGGATGATAGACAGACATTACCTTTTAACAGGATGTAAGGTTTACCTGAAGGTTTGGCTTTTACTGGCTTTGACCGATTTTGAGTAGCATAGGCCTAGTCTTGCAAGTATTTCTTCACATGTGATTTTACCCATCTGCTTAAGATGCATACATGAATGGCTGGTTCATTAAAAGAGCAATTCAGTTACTTTAAAAAGCACCAAAATACACAGCTTAAAACCAAACCAACCAACCAACCAAAAAAAAACCTAACAAAAAAACCCCAAACCTAACTTTGCTTCCCAGTAATAATTCTGAATTACATTTTTTCTGTCATACTGACTGAATAGAAATTTACCATCTTCTCTTTAAGCATTTTCAGTAAAAATAATATAATTCTTTAATAATTGTTTTTTCCCTTTATGTTTTCAGAGGCAACAATTTTAAGCTATGACGGAAGTATGTTTATGAAAATACAGCTCCCTGTTGTGATGCATACAGAGGCCGAAGACGTTTCTTTACGGTTCAGGTCTCAGCGAGCTTATGGCATTTTAATGGCAACTACTTCTAGGGAATCTGCAGATACCCTTCGTTTAGAGTTGGATGCAGGACGAGTTAAACTAACGGTCAACCTAGGTAACAAACTCTTCCTCCAAGAAATTAACATTTTTCTTTACATTTTTCTTTTTGCTTGCAAACATTTACGAAACAGCCTGTTTTAACATTAAAAGTAAACAGAAATGATATATAAACACGTGTCAATGCAACATTTGCGTATGTACATACACACACAAATACATGCCCATTATTATACTTTATTTTGTTTTCTTTTGCATTTTTGTATTCTTTATATAGTCTTAACATAATCCATCACAATATTTTTGTACTATTGTGTATTCTAAAAAGAGAAGACTAATTCATCAGTGGTATTTTTGGGCTAAAGTATTATTCTTTGTTGTGGAGGTATGATCTCCCTCCACGACGGCTTCACAGTAGCAACTCCACAATATAAACGTGCAAGCAGAAACAATGCGTATGTAGGTCAGTTCAGTTTTACCTCCACCAATTAATGCACAAGATGCAAATGTATCAAAGAATTTCTAGTTTTAACACTGAAAATGTTGTGATTAGATATTCCCACTGATGGATTTCTTGGTCTCCTTTTTTTAGGTGTCAAATCTATAGTAAATCCATCTCCTCTTTTTTAAACAATTCTGTAGCGGTATTTTTGTAGTATCGAACGATAACACAACCCTTCAATGCCCAAAGACTGCGGCCCTCAGCAAACAGCCGTGTGAACACAGGATGCACAAGCCCTTTTACAGAAAAATATATCGGTTTCCTCGTTCGAAATATGATGGACAAAACATTAGGTCATGGTTTTCTCTAGTGTAATAAAAAAAAAAGGCAAAAAAAAAAAGCAGGCACTTCTGCCCTACTTATGAATAAGTCCAAGTCAGGACCCAGAAGGGAACAGAAGTACACTCAGTGCAGTCTTTCCCATTCAGTGAAAAGCTATTTGGAAAGGGCATTAAGCACTTCATTGCTTTAATCGCAGATAAAATGATTTCCAGAAAGCATGTGGGGAAGAGAAAGAAAATAATCACCGAACCCTCCACTTCACAAAAGCGTTGCTCGCTGAAATACTGTCCTGGTGTTTAGCTTTCGTGACGGGAGAAGGAGAAGCAAAGGGTTTCCTTGTTTACTCTTCTCTTACAGTCCCCTCTAGCGTCGAGCCGGGGCTGCAGCAGGCTGCGGGCGGCGCGGAGCCGGAGCGCTTTCTGTAAAAGGGGATGTGCGGGTGCTGGTCCTTGGCTGTTTGCAACCACTTTTCTGATGCGGTTGACGACACATGACAAACTCAGCTATATGGAAACAAAATCTAGGTTTGATGGTATATATGTTCCTCAAAGGTATAACCCAGGAGCAGCTGTACGGACCAAGTAGCGTGGTGTAGATTATTTTTTTTTTTTCAGTAATAAATGCAGGTAGCCCCGCAGAGGATCCTGCTACAGACCAGGTCATTCTCTTTCTATACAAAACACCACCCTCTGTCAGCTTTTGCCTACTTCTGTAGTTCAAGAAAGCAAGTAAATCCATGCCCTAGTGATATTGTTTCTTTCTCCAACACCAACACCCCCCCATCCCCCCCCCCCCCTTTTTTTTTTTTTCTTTTTTATTTAAGTCAGGCAAGGAAATAAGCTGAAAATAGACAGGATTCTCTATCAGTGTTTATGTTATTTTTTTATGTATATTAGTATAGCTTAAATGTAGGCACTGTTAATTTCTTAAGTCTATGCCTTAGGAAAACGTAAACCCACAAACCCCTATTTATAGGCCTGGGGACAGAGCTTTGTATTTTGCTACTTAGATTTTGAAGATCAGCCTTTGAGGTATACTATACATAAGTTGTCCAAGATGTCTGGTTGTGGCCGGGCTTGCTCTATGACCCATTGTGACGGAGCACTTTCTAATTGCATTGAGAGAAATTACCTGTTCTTTCACAGATGGGGAGAAAGTTGCAGCCTGCCTCAGTTAAGCATCTTTGACATTTAATCCTGATTTTTCACTTAGATTTGTCACCATGTAGCTTTGTTTGAAATTGGCCATTTTTACCCTATTTGTCGTTTCTATTTATAAAGATTTATCGCAGTATATCTGGGTTATAACAGTATGTAAAGATTGATGATATGGAGTGGCCATATTTGCATGTGTCTGTCCCCGGAAGGGTGGACTGTGATTTTATTGGATGTCTGCAGCTATTACCTTGAAGGATAAATTTTCATTTTTCATCTATTCTTCCCCATCTAGACTGTATCAGGATTAACTGTAATTCCAGTAAGTGCCTATTCAAACTTTTTAAAATGTTATTCCACCATTATAAAATATGCAAACTAGATGAAAAAGTTTGTGGACAGCTTGCAAGTGCTTGATAATTTATTAATGAAATGTGATGATTAATTATCGTTGTGTAAAAAGTCATCATATACTCCAGTGTATATTTTTTGTCCTTCCCATAGGATATAACTTCTAACTAGAATATTAAAAAAGGAAGTATTCTACAGGTTGTAGACATACATAGAGGAAAAGGTACCTGTAGTACTGTATTATCCTAGATGGGCTATTTTATTGGCAGTAGCCACAGAATTTCTGAACCAGCATTTCTGATAAGCTGTCGCATATTTTCCCCCATGTCCTCCTAGTTTATGTGATATTTTACCTCTAACTTGTGGTGAGACTGTTGGAACATAATTGTCTGTACGACAAGAATTCCTATTTTATAATCCTCCTAGACAATTAACTGTATTTATTGGCTGCTTATAAAACAGTTGGTTTTACTAAATCTTTGTTTTATGGAAATGTAATACATTACAATAAGGACATTATTAAGTCTGAGAATAACCATATTTCTATGATGATTTTTTACACTCTAATCATGTAAGAAGCCTTAAATTGAACAATTTTTCTCTGTGATATGCATGTTTATGAAACAGAGGGAAACATTTGCCAGATGAATGGACTAAATTTTAACTTCTCTCATATTATTTGGATTAAGAGACTATATTCTGAAAGGAGAAAAAGGACTGTGATTTTATTTTGAGTCTATGGAATTCCTGAATGGTGTCAAGAAAATTATATGATAGTAAGTATGGTAGATTTGAGTTTTGGGTTCTTTTTTCTTTCCCTTCCTAACAGGTTTTGCAGGCCAGAGGACTGGCTTTATGCAAATAGAAACACAGCTAAACAACAAATGGCATAGGTAGAATTTGTGGTTCTTAATACTTTCCCAAAAGATGTTAACATAACATTCCATAACAGCTTTATAGTCCACAAAGAAAAATAGGCAACTGCAGTTATTTATAATGTGTCATCTGCTAATAGAGTTTGTAATGAATAACTTTACATGACAAAAATACAGCATTTGTGTTAAAAAGCAAAGTTTTCTTGAGGCAAGTTTTTAATCTAAACCATGCTTAAACCCAGACAGACCTTTCAATACAGTAAAGGAAACGCTTGCAGGTACCGAGGCATAAAGATAGCTTCCTCGTCTCAAAACAAACAAACAAAAATTTAATTCACTTATAAAAAACAAATATTTCTGCTTGCCAAAAAATGTTCATTGTCCATTGCCAAAATATATAGGATCACAAAAAAAATCTCAGAAGCGTTTCATTGGTCTGTCACAGGATGCTATTTTTTGACCATGACAAAGTCCCAATTAGAAAAAGATTTCCAAGTATAAGACAAGCAGCTTTTTGGGCAGAAATGTAATGAGTTTGCCTGCTGCTGTTAAATTCCTTTTTCCTTAGGCAAAGCAATATTGCTTTTTTCTTAACTTCTTTACTAAAATCAGAAAATCCCTCTGAAAAGGGAATTACTAATATAGGAAAAAATAATCAGTAATAAAGCCACAGTACGATAGGAGTTTTGGTTTTTAATCTCTTGGACAAAATGAGGTGTCATAAAAATAAATTAAAATTATTTCAAGGTTCCATTTTTAATCAGGTTTTGGATCAAAAGAGAACCTGCAAATACAGAGTAAGTAATAAGCCTCCAATTAAAGGATTGTAAACAAGAGACACATATGTACTGAATTGAATTAGCAGTTATGAGTTCTTGGTCTCATACGTAAGCAGCATAAACTCTGTACCAAATATCCTTGGTATCAAATACTCATAAGTTATTTTTCTTTGCAGTTTGTTTGTAGCCTTTTTTGTTATTAGAAATGAACTTTGATTAGTCCCATCTCCCTTGGGTGCTTGTGTACTGAACAGATTTTTGTGAGCTTTCGGTACGGTAAGTACTACAATGCTTTCTTATCAGCACTCGCTCTAGTTTTTCAACAACCAGATAACGTTTCATGAGCAATTTCTGTGTTTTAATTTTTAGATTATGAAGAATTATTGTTCTGAGCAGTCCTTAGAAGATGCTCGCTTATTAGACAATACAATGGATTTCAGTGGAACACACACAATTTGTTTCAAAGCAACAGCATCCGGAACTCGAATCTTAATTTGCTAAACACTTTAATAGTTCAGTGCCTATCTTTTTGACTCTACTGAGAGCTGGATGTATACTGGTCCTGATTTTATGTTGATAGAAGTAAATCTAGTTTTCATGTTTAGGAAAATTTTTTCAGATTTTCCCATTTCTGTTGCCTAGAATTTAGTCATCTTAATATGATTTGACTGTTGCCACTGAAATACTATGTATTATATCTAGGCTAGTAACAGAGTTAAGGTCAGGATGAAGCTATCTGATTTGAATTTAGAGAGACAGCTTTAAAGAAAATGTAAAACTGAAAATAAACAAAAATTGGTGTTTTGCTTGAGAGAAGAAAAGGAAAACATTACTTTTAAGCACCTTATTTCCTACAGTGAATTACAAATCTAGTGACTAAAATATTGCACCTTCTCTTCCGATTTTCCCTTGAGTGCAGCCTGAAACCTGTCTTCTGCTCACTGCAGATCAAATAACCAACTGTTGGCTGGTCGGGGCTGAGATTTTAGAGGCAATTTCTTCAACGCGTTTTTCAGCTTTAGCTAATGTCCTGTGTTGCAGAAGAGGTGGCATTTTGTGGTCTTCCTTGTTTGAAATACAGACTTTTTTAAAATTTCAAAACGTTATTCAGATGTCAGGTCGCTACTGAGCTGGAGTCTCATTAACAATGTTATGGAGGCTGTTCACTTCATGCCATTTTTATGGAACTGAGTGGCATACTACAGTCAAACTGTTTTTGTTTTGTGCTAGGTTAGAAGATTGCTATCTTTATAAAACCTTACACCACTAGAAATTCTGTCTCGTGTCAACCAGAAAATACACCATTGCTGAAATGTTGGGTTTGTACATCCTTAAATCACCTCATAGTGTTCTTCAGACCTGAAAGTTCACAAAACAAAACTGTCTGTCAGGCAGCGAAATAAATGGTCCTTTTAAACTGCAGGTACATTTAGCTCAGTGTTGAGGCTGATATCAGGAAAAAGGGGAAAACTTATGTTATGAACAGAAATGGCTACTGTAGTTTCAGTATTAGTTTTGATAGACCGAGGAATTAATTTAAAAATAAGACTGAGGTGAATGATGTTGGTTCAAATAACACGAATGTGAAGCATTTCTTGGCACTAGTTGTTCTGGAAAAAGAACTGTAAATTGACTGCTTTTACATTACATACAAAATTGATGTACTAACTCTTAAAATTTGCAAAGGAGAAATGCTAAAAAGATAAATTAAATAAAATAAAAAATACAATATTTTCCCTTTCAGAGAAGGAAGTAGCTTTTATCTTTTAATTTCAGTCTGTAAAGCATAAGTTACAAATATCATTGAATCCTATTGAATGGGATTTTTCTCTATTATTTCTCAGAGATGGAACTTCTTCTCACAAAATTTACATGGCAGATCAATAACAATTTTCAAATGATTTGTGAACAAATACAGGTGTGCTATATTTCCATATTTTTCCACTGCTAGAATGTTAAGGGCTACTATCTTGACTTAATTTAAATTCCCTTCCCCCCCCCACCCCAGTTTTAATGCTTCCAAAACAGTAGCATCTGAAAATTTCTAGGTAGCTGTAACTCTAGAGGCTCTTGGGTTTTATGTGCTTTTTTTTACAAGCATGTGCAGTCTTACATGCTATTTCATCTTTTGTGGGGTTTTTTTGCATTGCTATAATTTCTGAAAAGTAGTCTACATTTTATAGGAGTCAGTGGAGTAGGACTATAGGATTTTTATTAATTGATCATTATACAAATAGTAATGTTAACCGGTAAATAACTAGCTCTCATTTCTGAATCTGATACTTTTGTTCAATGTGAAAAGATACAAGATAATACTTTTTTTTTGAATGTTGCTGTGAAAGATTGCTCAACTAGTGAGACATGGTGCAGGAGTGATCTAGGTCAGTTCTCGGTACACGGTTTTGCTTCTATAGGCAGTAATTCAGAGAGTAATCCCACTGAATTCAGTTATACTCAAATGTAGGACTGTCATAAGAAATGAATAAGAATTGCAGAATGTTAGGAAGCAGGGAGCAGAGAATACTGTGGCTGTATACATGTACACTATTCCCCAGGGAATGTCTTTGTTAACTGGGTGACCACCTTTCCAAATTAGGAACAATTTCCTGGGCTTTTAGGTCCTCTGCTTGTCCTTCCAGTGAAGTGCCCCTTCATTTGTATTTGCATGCACCCCTCCTTCTGTGTCTACCTAGTTCTTCATCCATTCTCTATATCCTTTATATTTTTTCTCTCATTTTATTTTCTCCCTCTGTTTAATTTCTCTGTTTTTCCCTGTAATCCTTTATCTCTTTTCCTTGTTTTGTGCATCTATCCTTTAAAAACTTTGCTTCTCTGCAGATGTGCACATTACAGATGATTAAATTACTCTGTTTGGAATATGTAACATCTGTTACTGAAGCATTTTTTCTTGTCAAGGTATTCAACAAATCCAGAGCATGACAAGGAGCTATGTCAGATTATTGGTAAATAACAGGAGAATTATATGTATTGAAGAACCAACAGTGGTGTTCAATTACAGTATATTTACAGTTTTCATATAGATTTTAAGCAGCAGCAAATCTTCAATGAAGGCTGTACATCCTTTTGAAAGTTACTCTTTGTAAAAATGCATTTTGTTGCAAAGTCCAGAGTCTTCAGCAGTGTTCTTATGGATATTGCAAAATCTACTGTCATGAGCAAATCACAAATACATTTCCATGTATTAACTTCTCACTATCTGGTGAAAAGAGTTAATAGAATACATTGTTTGCTCCTTTTTTGTTGTTGTTGGCAGTAGAAAATCATTAAAATTATACAATATTGTAGCTCCCCCCTCCAAAATGTAAGATTTTGTATTTAGCCTGTTTCCTTACACAGTGCTTATGAATTCTGTGAGGTGGCTTTGATCTTTTTCCCGTTCAGTATGGCTGGCAGCCTACTGAAAATATGCAAAAGAGCTTTACTGTAGAGGACATATAGTAAATCAGCAGGGTGCTTTCAATGCAAGTTCAGTCAAGGACTCCCCTCTGTTTGGAGCGTAAAGTTTGAAATAATCAGAAATAATTCTTTCAAAGCTTTGGCTATAATTTGCAGATTTAGAACATGGGGTCATTGGATGCCTCCTCATTCAGCAATATCACTTTAAACACCCCTTTTCACATGATTTCCTGAAAAAAGGGGTCTGCTGCTGTGCAACAAAACTGAAAACCCATGTGGCCCTTTTCAGCCAGGTTCTGATGACAATCTCCTAATTGCTAATAGAACCATCACTGGAATCTAATCAAAGGAAAAAGGTCGAAAGACATACAAAAAAAGGGAACCTGTTTCTTTATTCAGAGCTTGTTTCACTGGATTCCTTAGTGCTTAGTCCTGAAGCTGCACTAAAACCATCCTGTATCTATGTTTCAGGCACTCTGTTCTGAAGTTGAAAACAGGTAGGCTAGAAAAAAATTTTCAGGTTTGAAAGCAAAATAGCCTGTATAAACGTAGTCAAGAGGACTAAAGTAGTTAAGGGACAGCCCAAAATTTATTTTGTACGGCCACAGAAACCATTTAGGAGAGATCCTTCTGATTCCTTGTTCTCCGTCGAATGTAGGGTGAAAAGAAGTGTTGCTGCACAGGATTATGCCATGTAAGCCCATCATATTAATTGGCTTACTAGAGGTGTGACAGAAAAGCCATTCACCTCTTCCTCCAGTCTACTCACCCACCTGCTCTGGAGAAAAATAGTAGCTGTTTCCCCTCACTTGTAACTGGCTTCTGCTCCTTGGAAGCACCTAGGGCAAGGTCTGTAACTTGACTTTATGAAAAGTTATAAATATGCAGTAAACTTTTCCAAGATGCTGATAGATGTTAACACTCAAAAATATTTCTGAGAAGGTCCTCTCTGCTCCGTGAATGGTAGGAGCAACTTAACTGAGAATGCAAAGGGAACCAGCAGGGCTGTTGCTGATCATTTTTCAAATGCTCCATATACAATTCTTTGGGGTTTATGCTGCAGAATTTTGTCTGTGTCTTAAAAATAATTCTTAAAAAGTTTGTCATTTACTTTAAGGTTGTGTTGTTCTAATCCCCTTCCTGTCTGCTTGTCCTGCTCTTGCATTGCCTATTGCTTTGCTGCCAGCGCAAATGCTCAAGCGTCCATGTGGTGAATTTCACTAGAGAAGCGGCCCATTAACAAAATCATTGACTTTAACTTGCTGCAGTTTTCTGAGCAGTTTTATCACATGACACACATGGACACCTGCTGTAGGGTAAAACAGGAGAGGGGGGACACAGGAATGGTGTAGAGACAGTAGAAAAACAAACTCTGGAGGAGAGTGTGGATTGCTTTTTTCAGCAATGCAGACTTATGCTGTCCTAAAGTGGATTCATCTGGTCTACATCTGAGCAAAAAAACATCCTGGAAAAATACATGTTATTGACATGTTATTGTTACTTCTTGAGATGTGGAATGCTTGATCTGTATCAGTTAAGAAAGAAATATTTCAGACATCTGAAGGGAACTTTTAGAAGGGTTTCTGGGTAAAGTCTGCATCTTCAGTTATATACATCACAACTATTTTCCTTCTCTCCTGAATTTGGCTCATAAAACAAGTTATAAGTTGAATCTAGGAAATACCTGAGGCCCAGTTTTAGGGAGTTTCAAACTTGAGGAAAAGTCACTGAGCATCAAGAAGAGGATACATATTAGGAGATGCCAGCTGAGGGGATTCTTTGCTTTTTGACCATTCACATAAGATAACAAAGGTTTGCAATCTGTTTTGTGTTGTGGTTTTTTGTGAAATTTCATATGGATGTGGTTTGGATTGAGAGAGGATTCTGAGAAGCTAACAGTTTTTTATTGGACTTCTGAGTGTAAGCTCTCCCCCATAATGATTTATTTTTAAAAAAATCAGTCTTGTAATACGCTGATTTCTCAGCTAAAATGTATGTTTTGGTAAACACAAAAATCATGCAGGGCAATACTCAAGTTATCTAAAAGGCAGCCATTTTTACCCCTTCCTTATTCAGTTATTAAAAGAAGAAATATTAGAAACTTGAACTAATAAAGGACATATGAAAATTTTACTCAACCAGCTAATTATAAAGAAATCTTAAAGAGTTTTGCACATGTATAATTTGTCAATGCCAGTGGTGAGGTACCCATTTGTTCACTTCTAACTCAGGCCTGAACCTGCTTAGCTGGAGCATGGGAGAGAATTATCATATTAATACACCAAACAAAAGCTCAGACCTTCCTTAAAATGAAAATAGGTGCTTTAGATTTGCTGGATGACCATTTAAGGGTCTATCATATTTACTTTCTCCCTGCTGACAAAGCTTTCAAGGTCGGTTACTGGAGATTGAAAGCTTCACTCTATCAGTACCTCCAGCCTACCTGAAGGACAGCAATAAAGTTTATTTCTGTGTCTGCATTCTACTTGCTGCTCATAAAACCTCATCTGTGTTTGCTTTTTCTTAGCTAGCAGAGGAGAAAATTGCCATTAGGCTTCTGGCAGACTGTCAATAAAATTGTTGTGATATTTCAGTGTATAGTTCAATTTTACAAGGCCAGGTATAGATAGTCTTCAATTTAGTGTATATATGGAGCTATATGAGTCAGGGCCATTGTGTGGATATATATCAGCTGGCTCTGAGTATTGGTAATCTGCCAAGGTGTTACCAGCAGAGCCCGAGGGCATGGTCTGGAGTTGACTGAAGTTGTTCCCTCTGAACCTTCAGCCTGACTCTTACAGGAGAGTGGGGAGCAGGACATCCTCCAAAATACTAAATATGACAAGGGGACTCCTGGATGATAGGAAAGCAGAGATTGCTGCAAGCATGTAGCATCTCATTTTATCAACAGGGACAAAGCAGTCTCCAGGATGTGCAGGATCAATAAGTATGGATTATCTTGAATTAATAAATCCTGATTTATATGCAAGGGACTTGTATGTGTCTAGCTCATACTGGTCCTATCAGATCTTTCATAAAAGGACTTTTCAGTAGAAGTAGAATAGGCCTTTCTACTATTGTAATGGGAAGAAGCAGTAAAAACTAAGTTTTTAATGTATAGCAGGTCCTAAATTTTACTTACTTTACTTTTTTCTTATTTAGTTTTTGAGAAGCAAGATGACTTAATCACATTTCAGGACTGGTGATCTAAATTATGCTCACAAATTTTTTCGTGACAGAAAGTGGGTGTTACAATCTAATCTTGTGGGGATATTGAGGAGTGATGTTCTAATCAGTAGTAGCAAAGCAATTGAATACTATTTTCTTCTGTGGGAGAATATATAAAAGCTAATGTCATCTCATTCATATTAGTGAACCGGGCTGCAATAGCAGTCATTTCACAGTAAAGCTCTGCTATCAACTGGTCCCACAGGAATCTCTACTGACATATTCATAAATGATTGAGAGAAGGGGAGGAACACTGAGATGATAGTATTTGCAGGTGCAATTAGATTATTTAGGAAAATCAAATGAAATGCTGCATGTGGGAGTCTTCTGAAGGGTTTCAAAATGCTGAATGACTGGATAGTAAAATCACAAGTGGAATTAAATATCAATATGTACAAAGTAATTCATACTAGAAAAATTAACCTTAATCATGCAAGCACAGCAATGGATTCTGTTAGCACTGAGCCAAAGAAATTGTGTGGTCATTGTAAATAGCTCCTGTAAAACAGTTCCATGCTTAGTAGTGCCCAGAAATCCCAAAGGATGTTATTAGCTATGGGAAAAGGAAGTAAGACCAGAACAAAAAAAACCAACATTATGCTATTGTGCAGTCATTGTTTATCCACATCTTGAATCCTGCATGTGATTTTAGTTCCTGTTCCTCATGCTGAACTTAAATAGGAAAAATATAATGCACCGCAACAGGGAGGATTCCAAGTATGGATTGGCTTTCCTATACAGAGAAGCTAGGCAAGCTGTGGTGGTGGGGAAGATACCTGAGAAAATATGAGTATATTTTTGTAAAGATGTGATTACACAGCTGTAAGAAACATCAGTAAGTTAATAAGTAGTATGAAATTGAAATACATCAAGGACTTTTTGTGATACGGCAGTTTCTGTACCTCTGGTAGTCCCTAATATGTTAGTCACTAAAAACTGTGACTCTGTTAGAGTAGTAATTACTATACAGTGGCCCTGCTTTTCTTTGCTGCTGTTGAAAGCACAGTGCCGGGCTAGCTGGACGTCTGGTCTCACCTGGCAAGGCCACCCTTACGTTCCCAAACAGGGATTTTTGTTTCTTTGCTATTTAAGGGGACAGAAGATTGTCATTGGTATCCAAGCTGATGATCTAGATGCAGCTTTAGCTCAGAAAGTCTGCAAGCTATAGGCTGCTAGAAGCTGGCAGCAAATAGTTAGGAGAAAATCCATTAATATTGTTCCCTTCCTCTCTAAACATCAATTGCTGGTCATTGTCAAAGGCTGAATGCAAGACAATACAGAACTTGGGTGTAACATTCAGTAACATTTGTCTTATGCACCATTTCTCCTCTTATTTTGCAGCTTCTTTTCCTAATCATTTTATCACTAGTTTATACCCTGTATTCAGAGCAAACAGGAAATTGCTATAAAAGCCATATATATGTATATATATAAATCTATCATCAGTTGGGTTGTATAAAGTCATTCTAAATTTTGTAATCAGATTCTATGAAAGTCAGAGTATTACTGCACAGAAGGCAGCAGATAATATAAGCCAATATTTCAATTAATTCCTAAAAAAATCCATTCTTAGCTAGCTGATAAACACAGCCAAATTAGGATAAACCATTAATCAATTTGGCTGTTTCATATGTACTAAGTGTTGTGAATAATTTTTTTGTCTTAGTACCAAGAGTTTTTTGGCAAGAAATTTTGGTCTGTAGCTCTTTAAAAAGAAAATAATTGTTAGCATTCAGTATGAAGAAAAAAATACCAGTAACTCAGCACTGCTCAGCTGATAACGTTTCTAACTTTATACTTAGATCAGAAATACTACGAGGCTTTATGTATAAATCCCTTTATTTGCTGTTTACATAATTCCTCCTTTCTTTCTTAGGGCTCTGTTTCTAAGAAATAAAGCTGTTGTGGTACTTTTAGTTAATACTTTTGTAGAAAGCATTTAGAAGTGCTTATAAATGAAAATTCTATGGAGAAATTCTGCGGTCTTTCTATTACAGGATTACTGTTTGAAGAGTTTTTTTTCAGGTGATACAACCTTAGGGGTTTTTCCAAATGAATCTGCCTAAAAAGATACTAAAACCATTAATAGTTTAGTTCAGAAAGCATTTAAATATACTAAGAACATGCATAGGACTTTTCTGAATACGATGCCTTACTGAATCAATGCTGCTTTGCTTATCTCCAGAGCTTTTTAAGGAAAACCAAACAAACTACCATCTCTCTGCAGGTGGATACTGTTTTTTCTGATCAACATATCACATGCTTACAGCCATCACTCTGTCCTAATATATACTTGTGAAGAATTCATATAACAAGCTTTTGGGTGGGGTTTTTCTTTTTTTTTTTTTTTTAATGAAAAGGATATACACAGGTAAGAGGTAAGGGAGAAGGGGAATATAGAATCAGAGAAAGTGAAATTTCAATGGGATGTCTGGTTCTTACTATCACAGCATGTGAGCATTGGAATAGGTCTAACATTCATGAGGTGAATTGCCAAGTTTCTGTCTGCCCTTCTCATATTAATAGATGTTATTAATAGAACACTTCTACATTATAAAAAAGTGCAACCAACTTCAGTGAGAGCCAGATCAGGTCGTATTTCTCAGCTTGGTGTGATTAGGAGAACCAAGCTGCTTAGGGAAAGCTTGACTACCTCTTCTTCAGTCAAAGAAAGAATGAAAAAAGGAGGGGGGAAAAAAGGTGTACCATACTAAAATTTTTATTAAATTAAGATTATGCTGATACTTTTATACATTTTTACTCCTGGAAGTCTGGAATAAATCCCAGCTAAGCAACTATCTTACTCCTTAAGCATTAAGATCAGTAGAATCTGATTATAGACAGTAGTGAACAGTACGTGGACATAGAGCCTTTGACTGTCTTTTCCATAGGTAGCTCTCTAATGCAGAAGTAGAGTTATCTGCTTATTTGCATAAACACAAGTTCACAGAACCTGGTTTCCAAGGCATCTGTGCCATTTTGATGGCCCCTTCTTTACTGCATCTGCAGAAAACATCGTATAAGTACTTATTAATTTTAGCTGTATAACTGTTTCAAAAAGGTAGGCTATTTTATAATTGCTTCACTTCTTTGCAACAAGTCATCTTTTCATAAGTTCAGTCTTGATGAAGTCTAGCAAGCACTTAGCTAAAATATTATTCTCCATTAATGTTATAAGAACAGTAATTCATTTTTCAATGTGCTTTTTCTGAGGACCTAATAGCATTAAAAGCACCTACCCAGTGCATGTCACTGATGAGCAGGTTCTTATATTAAAAACACTTATGCTGTATCTAGCACATTTTGCATTTGTGTCTATTAAAATGCATAAAGCATCTATCATAACATTTTAAGCACTCAGTAGCTTATTACTGGAACCACATAACTGCTTCCTTATTATCTCCTCTTGACAATGACTTTAATGAATTATATTCAGGTAGTAGTTAAAATTTTCATCCAAGCACATTTCATTTTTGGATGACATAACAAAAGGTTAACTTATGCTCCCTTCCAGCTGATTTCTAGGCCTCACTCCATCAGACAAGTCACTTCAAAGGAGATATTACTCTGAACTGAGACATCAAGATAAAGTTGGCTTTCTGAGATGCAGTCCCCTTTGGGAAGTGTGCAAAGAATTCTTCAGCAGTTTTTTGTCTAGGCAGTACTGAAGCAACAAGACACAAGATGAAGACCAAGACATGGAATGAGAAAAAAAACTATTAAAGAAAAGAGGGAGCTGTGGTTAATGTAGCTTATACTAATTTTTTGGTATTATTTCTCATTCATTTTATGTTCTGTGAGATTTTCCTCCAAGGAGTGAAGTACGTGTATGTAGAAATAACATTTCATTAGTTAAAAGTTCCTCTCTGTCTCTGCACATTAAGTCTTTTCTTGCTAATAGTAAAATGTGTCTGGAAAAAAAAGACCAAATAGGTAAGTTGACAGTTCCATCTTTCACTCATGTGCCATGAACTGTTTATGTGTGACTTCTGTAAATCGGATCAGAAATGAAGAATAACAAGCGTAGATAATATGCTCACTACCACCTAAGGAATTCTAGTTTTACAAAAATTGAAGCACTGTAGTTGTTGAGTATAGGTGAAAATTACCTGTTGAATTTGTGTTGGGGTTACTGCTCTACATGGAATTGTCCACGCAGTTTTTGCTGTCCAACATTTCAGCAGTCTGAAAGTAAGTATGCTCTTTCCTGGGAGGGAACAACATAGATGTACACCACGAGCTCTCAGGGGAAGTAGTATTCTTGCATCTCCAGCTAATGTTTTGCATGTGATAGAAGACACTTAGGAAGTCAGTTGACAGGCTAATTAGCTATCAATAAGAGCAGCAGTAGCTAGAAAAGACTGCAGTGTGGATTCTTGATTGCCTAAAATTACTTGAACCAAGATACAGAGCACGCCTTAAGAAAGTGCAAGTAGGAACTTCTGTCACGAAGTTCACTTTTTTTTTTTAATAACAAAATAATCATTCACTGACACTGAGCACTATCCTTAAGATATAAAAAATGGCAAAAGAATATTCGAGATAATCTCTCAATGTTAAAATCAATTCCATCTATTCAATTTTAAAGTCATGATGTTTTAGTTTTATATGGGCATGCAAGAGACAGAACAAGCATCAGCCTGGAAATAACAGAAAGCAAAAGGTACTTGACTGTACATATTGTTAGCATGTAAATGCTTGAGCAGCCATCATTGCAAAATGAAAATCTCAAAAAGTTGCAAGTAAACAATGAAAAAGTAAAACTAAAAGTCACTATTGCAGGCTTCGCAGTTAACTTCAGTTTCATTTAGCCACCATAAATATAAGTCTGGGAAAGTAGCAGTTTTAGAAGCAGCTGAAACATAGTGTGAAAAAGTGTGAAACATAGTGTGAAAAAATTTGATGGAGAATGCAGAAAAAAGTCTTGTATGCAGAAAAGAAACACACATTGGTTTTTTGGGTAAGAAATCACATGAAGAAGATGGAATAATTGCTAAAAACTTACCTTTAATAAAATGCCATATTAAATTTATGCAAACTGTCTTAAACATATGTGCTATCTAAGACCGTTTAGTACTTCTATTCCCAACAAAATATTTACTGGAATAAATATGTAGTAATTTTTATAAACCATATTTTAGGCTCAGAAATCCTGAAAAAGTATGCCTGGAAAAAAATGCTGGTTTTATAGGGAAATTTTTATTGGTTCCCTTATAATTAGTATTCAGAATGGTTTCTTGCACATAAGGAATATCAGACCTAACTCAAAATTGAAAGAAACATTTAAAAAATAGTTACAATGCTGTCTACAGTTTCAGTCTGAATAATTCAGACTGAATTTTTTTCTTTAAAAGATTCAAGTAACTGTTAATGTGTATTGTTTACCTTTTTAAAAATAGTACTAGAGCATTGAAATCTTAAGATACAAATTTATTTTATATGACCCTGCAACTGATAAAATGCCAAGTGCTGTGCCCTTTGGCCCATATCATTCAGAGCATCAGGAATCTGAAATTCTGGATGAAATCTGGGGCAGCTGAATCAGTGGCTCTTCAGAAGCTGAAAAGGTCTAAAAATAATCATGAACTATTACACTGTGTTGATGAAATTTTACAAGGATAAACTTGGAGCAAGAATGACATGACATAGTGATGAAGAAATATACAAATCAGAAAAAGCATGTTTTTGCAAGTGTGTTGTGAAATAGTTTAGGAATATACAGGAAAATAAACATAGGCTTCATGTGTCATCTATTGTGTAAGTTGGAAAAAATCAGAGATGAATCCCATACCCATCAAAGTCAGCGGAGGCTGTTTATAGAACAGGAATCACCCTTTGTATTCATCTGTGTGTAATTTTTGCAGATAATCTGAAATGTTTATTTTAGTGCTCCTTGCTTGACTCCTGCCTATGTAGAAGCATCCAAGAATAAGCAGTGCCAAGAAATTGTGCTTTCCAATCCATGATGAGTATAAAAATATTTTAAAGCATTTAAATGATAATCAGCAATCACAAATCTTTAAGCATTATTTTATTTACCCTTAACTAGGCAAAATGTTATGATTCAGCATTTTCATTTAAAGAAAAAAAAAGGATATGAGTGTGAGATTTAGTTGTTACATATTTTATAACAGCTGTGCCTTGGGATGAAGACACCTGTAAATTAAGAGGGCCTTATTCTTAAAATAAAGTCACAGTCCAAATTATTTTCCTTTCTGTGCCAGCTATTTACCAACCTGCTTATTCTTAAGCACAATGTGCAAGATATAAGGGTACAAAGAAATATTTAAGTGGTTTTTTTTTCTGTTATGTTCATTTTTGCCTAAACATAAAGGTAATATTTTCATAAAAAGGTAAATTATGGAGAAGCATACTTAAGTTGGGCTTGCTTGTATTTTTAAATGTACTTCAGAGTTTTATAAGCTGTGGTTTGATATAAATGGGCACAGTCAATATCAAAGTCAGAAAGGCTAATGTGTGATCAAAGCTGTTTCTGCCTCTTTCCAGTTGTCAGTTACAATCTAAAGAAAGTACAACAAATATTCCAATTCTCTGAGGGAAAAAGGAAAAGATCAAGTGTGTACCAACTTTTTCTGCAATAATCACTTTTTTTTCCTACACTGGATTTAAGTGGAAAGAAAGAGGGCAGACTTAGCAGTAGAAGACAGTAGCATAGGTCCTTCAGACTCACAAAGTGTGTCTGCACCATCAGGGTACACTTAGAGATCTGCTATAGGTGACTACACAGCTGTTCCCTGTAGCATCTGTGTATCTCAGTCGTCTTTGTACTTATTAGCTGATTGACAGCAATTTGCAGATGAGTGATTAAGGTCCAGATTATCAAAGTTATTTAGATAGATGTCTCATGGTGAAATCCTTCTTCCAAGTCAGAATTCCTCCAGATGTCTTGCGTTCAGAGGAGGCAGCAAAGTTCCTCTGGAAGCTGAGGCACTCTATTTGAATAGTAATTTGTAGAGATGAAGTCTAAGGAAAAGTAGATTGCCAGGTGTATGAGACTCTATTTGAAAGCTTAGAGGAATATTCTCACTGTTTCTAGAAAGGCAGGACAGTGTGTGTGCTTCTGCTTTGTGTTTTGTAGGGTTTGGGGCTTTTGGTTTGGGTAGTCGAGACAAGAATAATGTGTCTCCAGAGGTAAAACTCTAACTCTTCTTGGGAAAGCAGAAAATGAACTCATCTTCGGAACACTTATTTTCCTTAGTTTAAGCCGACATCTCACAAATCAATACTATTGACAGAACTCTGAATTCACACATAATTGATGAATATTGGACATCCTGGATGTTATTAAAGTCTTATCGGAACAATGAATATTTACTTTGAAAAAATTGAATACTAGTATTGCTTAAAATTGGAGTTTCATGTTAGTCTTGGTAGTATTTTACACAGAGGCTGCCAAGTCAGTTCTTACGATTTTCAATCCTATTCCTGTTATAGGAGGAAAAAACCACTAATAACTCCAGATGAATTAACCATTCTTTTTTCTACCAGTTTTACAAAGTTATTGTTAAATAGGACTTAAAAGGAATTTTTCATTGGAATAAATTTTCTATATAAGAAAGCTGTCTGTAATATGACCATGGGAAAATTTCAGCATCGTAAATTAATTAAAATCTCCCGTTTTATTCTTCCTTGTGCAATACACTAGCTTATAGTGGATTATCCTTTAAACAAACACACACTTTCATTTATCGGTGTGTGTCTAGGTGAGTTTCTGCAGTGATGCAGTCTTGGTTCTTTAAGTCCCTCCTCTCCCCGGTGACTGGACTTTCCAGCTGACTTCCCTTACTATCATTGTTCTGTAATCTTTTCTCAGTCTTGGATACAGGAGTGTTCTGGGAACTGGGCAGCTGGCTGAGAAACTGGGATAGCAAGCTTGTGAAATAGATGCTTTCCTAATGTACAGCAGTAGCTTAGGTAGAATGAAGTTGAAGATGTTGACCTGAAAGTGTGTTAAGTGCATCTTAGTTAATCAAAATGAAATGCTTAAATGTATTCAGCTTAAAATTCTTGGGATTTTTCATTATAGCAGCCATGTCAAACTAAGGTAAAAGCAAATTAAGATTTACTAAAAGCCACACAAGTAGTTTGTGGAAGTGAATCTGCTGAATCCCAATTCAGAGTCCTGGGATTTGGCCACCCTTAAAAAATATTTAGCATGATTAAAGGCAGGATATGACCTTACAGTGTGTTTGTAGTGCTGCATGATCTTTGCAAGTGCACCCTTTCTACCTGCAGTAAATAAAGTAAATAATTTTGCACTGAAGCTTGCTTTAAATTAGCATAGAATTGCCATGTATTGAAAGTTCATGCTCACCTTACCTACAGCAAAGTGAATCGTTGAGTTCAACATGATATCTGAAAATTGGCCTGAAAATGCTCAGCAGTGTGCTGAAAAAGAAACAACCATATTTTCAAGCTCATTGACTTTGCTGTGCTTTAGTTCAGGGCCTTGGGAGGATTCCTAAAACCTTTTGTACCTTTAGCACATTTTCTGATAGTCGTGATCCTTAGAGAACGGTATAAAAGAGAGGCTGCACTCTTATTAAAAATATAGGGATCTAGCTGACTTATGGTTTTAGCTTTTAAAAGCTACTTCCTTTTATTATTTCCAAGAAGAAGGAAAATTACATGCCCTTCAGGCTGTTTGTGTTTCACTTGCTTAGATATATGACTTACAAAACTAAATTAAAATGCAGCTGATTCCTAACAATAGATGTTTTAATTAATGCGTTGAGAAATGTCTCTAAGCTGGGGTAGATATTTCATAATGCAGTAACAAAAATCAGTTTTATCCTCTCATGTACTCTGAATTCATGTATAGTTGTAACTGCAATTTCAAAACCATATTTGCAGGAAATGTCGTTTTACTTAATATAGGCCCAATTATTAACCAACAAAGCACACTTCCAATTTCGAGAGCACGTATGTGTGTTCTACGTATACTTTGATGTGGCAGGAAAGTCTAGAGGCCAAGACTTACAAGACAAAAGTTTACCACTTCCTGATGTTTCTATCTTTCTCCATCTTGGTGAAATTCAGTAGTGGTCCTCATTCTGTTTGTAGAGAATACACTTTATCATCAACCATCAAACCATCATAGTGGTTTATCATCAGTACCTTTCTTGGCAGACACCAGGAATCCTTAGATTTAATTTAGTCTGATAGATCTTTGTTCCACCCTCCCACCTTGATCCACTAGCTCTATTTAGCTACTCATATGTCACCAACCATTAATATCTCACACCTTTAAATAAATTAATGGATGAGTATGTACACTATGACAACCCAACTAAAATAGCTTGCTTAAGGCAAAAGCTGGACAAAGCTGGGGGAGGGGAAATACTGAGCAGCTCAGACCATGGGCAGGGGTAACAAGTTCACAGAAGAGAAAGAAAAGAAACAGGCAAATGACTATACAAACCTTTGTGTCCTCAGACCTGGATATGGTGCTTGATTCCTGGATTGGTTGGTTTTTGTATCCTTCTCTGGATTATTTCCCCAGTGCATTCACTATGTACACTGGTTTTCCTTGCTAGTGAAGTAGATCAATATTAAATGCAGTCTGTTTGTAGTTTGGTCATGTAGAGGAAGCAAGTAGAATTTTCAAAAGTACCTTGTTTAGCTTTCTGCATTTCTATATGAGTGCATGTACAGAAACAGATTTAATATTATGTTTCTGTTACTCAAAACAAGATGAGCAATTCTTTTCTATAGCTAAAATGAAGGTTAATGAATGATACTAGCAATTCTAATCTCCTTTGTTTTAATTTCTGAAATGTCAGAAATAAATAAAAAAGTAATAAAATAAAGTAATAAAAATACCCTGAACTGCCAATACTTTACCCAAATTGCTAAAAGCAATTTTGCCTATAATAAAGCTATTGAGGGCTGGGACATTTTGATCAAGCAGTGCAGATTGATATGTTTTGCTTGATACAATTCGGTGAATGTGCTGTTCTTGTGGGATTTTCTGTATGAGTCTGTTAGGAAGAAAATACAGTTGACAACTTCTTTGACCTGCAATAAGACTTTCTCAAGTTAATTTATAAATTAGCTTTAAATGATAAACTGATACACATCGTTGATCTTTAAAACGCAACTAAGTTTTTCTATTAATAAGAAACATGCATAGTCAGGGAATTTCAAAATTATGCAGATGCAGTCATTTAAAATACAGTTGATTTACTATAATAATTGACTTTTTAAACTCCAGTTTGCAAATGAGTGATTCGGAAGACCAGAACTGTTCTTCCAGCCAACTGCCATAGAAAGGATAATGAAGATTAAAATGCCTTCCCCTATTTGTCTTGTGTTTCTGCATCTAGTTCTGGAGGAATCTTTTCTGAATATTTTGCGCTTCAGTCTGGTGTATAATATAGATGCCTCACAAGGTTTGCACAGTGGCTGTGAGACTGGCTGCTTGATGGAACAGAAGCCTAGATTAGAGGCATGCTAGATTTACCCTGGAAAGCAGGATAAATGAGATGGCACAGAGTTGTCTCATTCTGCTTTAGGTATTTACAGAACACACGTAGGTCTCTCTCAGAGCCACTCAGCTGTCCTCACTTTACAACTTAGCTTGCTATGTATATATTATCTTAGCTGTAAAAGTCCATCTGAAATACTGGCATCCCAGACCTCAAACTAAAATTCTCTATTTTAACTAAACTAAAATTTAAACTAAAAATAAACTAAAATTTTCTCTATTGGAGTAATCTCAGGGGTTTGTCCTTTGTCCGCTTATTCTCTTAAATTTCAGATGGGAAATGTCACCTGATATTGCTGTAGTATGCATAGTTATCCATTAGCAAGCTAGGCTGAAACCACTGACATTTCTTATACTGACCAATAAATAGATAGTAGTGGTTTGCCTGTAACTAACTTGAGTTCTGTAGGTTAATATAGCATTCACTGAACCATCCAGTCTCCCTTGCTAGTCTCTATTTACTTTGTGTTTCTTTTGACACTTCATTTTTGATACCTATTTTTGATCACAGAATTGAATGCTTCGAGCAAGTCTGGGTGGCATTTTGGTTTGTGCCTTGATGGTGGGGATGGCATTGTAAAAGCCAGTAATAATTCCTGTGTTTGGTTTGGACAACTAGTTTTGAATGTGTTTTGATGCAATGCCAAAAGCTAGTATCTTGTTTCAAAGTGACAAGTTTGTTTTTATGATGTTTTGTTAAAATAGTTGGTTAAAAGATCTCCCAATTCAGGTACAACAGGATAGATATCTATAACAGAAAATCTAAGTACATGTTACCATCAGTTAACAGACTTATTAGTTGAATTCAGCAAATTTTCAGCGCTTGAATTAGGCTGAACAGGCTTCTCACAAGATAGCAGAGACAATAAGTATCTTCAGAGAACATTTATAATATTCAGCACACTGAAAATGAGATTTTCTTTTGGAGGCTCATACTTTTTTCCTTTGACTTTAAAAAGGACCAGTTAAGACAGTTAAGTTCTACCTGAGGTGCTGAAAACAATGTACGCTCAACTTTGGTACCTAAGGTATAACTTAGGATGTTTGGGGCTTTACTTTTGTATGTCCTAGATCATAATGAATTCCATCATCAAGATTTGTACCTCTATTGGCTGGCTGCACAGTCTGTATTTTCCCATGTAAAAGATGGTTGTACAAGCAATTATCTGCTCTTAAATGGATGTGCAGATTTTACTGGCATGATGGACTATGAGCAAATTATAGGAGCCATGAAAGTGCCTATGCTTTTTTATTTGGTACTATCCATTCACACTAGGGATGCATAAAATCTAGTAGTTATTTAAGCCTTTAAAATAGGAGAAAGTCTGAATATATAGATGTTGATAATAAATTTCATACTTAAGCAGGAGGAGATACTTAGTGTATTTTTGCAGGTTACAGCCTGTCTCTGAAAGGAAAGGTTTATATTTAGGGTATTAGAGTCTGAGAGAATCAGTAGCTTAGAAAGTGAGCGAGTGCTGGGTACATGAAGCAAATTAACTGTGTCCTGTCTAGAAGGAGACAAATGAGTTCCAGGGGAAAGACAGCATGGGAAATAGGAGTGGAGGGACATAAGTCTGGAAGGGTAGTATCAGTCCATAAAAACCAGAAAAAAATACTTTTGATTTTTTTAAATTAGGGCTCTCGCTTTTCTTCTCATTGGAGATATTTTACCCTCTTTAAAATCATTTTTAAAAGCCCAGCCCGCCAAAACAGTGGCAATATGGCAATTCTCATTTAAATACAAGAGCACTTTCTGCTGGTGTGATTTAAATGAAGTGGAATCAGATCAATGTAAAGTCAGAATATGATGGGAGAGCCAATAATTTAGTAGATATAGATTTATAGTAGATTTACTATAATCTAAAGCACTGAAGACCAGGATGGAAGAAGAGTCTGAACTGTTACGATCTCAATAATATAGTGTTTAAATTAATTTCAGGGCAATGTATTTGAAAGTCAATGAGGAAAGTACTAATACAAACTACTTTTGAGGTTGGCCAATGCCATTTAACAAAACCTGTTGAGTTTCCTTCTGCAGTCCTTGTACTCTTGTGTGGTATCAAGGACTACAAGTTTTTGTGTTTAAGCATTTAGAAAATTTTGTCCTAAATACACTGCTCACAACCACATTTACTACTTTTATATGTAAGAGCATGTTCATGGCCACGATGCAGCCCAGGCGCTATGTTCTCTGCAGGAGTGGTGGGCATCCATCCTTCCCCATCTACCTCTCCAGCTACCATGGAAAACTAGGCTACTTTTCAGAGATGCAACATGATGTGACAGGTACATACACAATACCTGGATGCGGGGTCTTGCTATTTTGTAGTTTCTTGTGCTCTCTATAAGAAAGCAAAAACCCCTCTTCTCTGGTAGAGGTGGCTTCAGGAAGGCAAAGCCTCTTTTCTATGCAAGGTAGCTAGTTTCTATAAGACCAGGACTGCTTTCAGTGCATTGCTCCCATAATGCGTTGCATCCCTTTCATAGCCCTTTCACCGTAGTTCCCCTTAATCCAGTTTTGGATTTGCATGCACTGTGAAGAAAGGCAGCTCACAGGTAGTTCTGACCTGATTTCTCCCTTGGCATACTCTTGCAAAGGAAATAGACTGATACACAGGAAAACATACATTTATTTTTACAACAGGACGAGTTTACACATTCCTAAACATTAAAAGATAATAGACATATTTGCCTGTATAAATGTGAGCAGCCAAGTTGGATTTGATATTTATATACACTGAGGCACCTTTACATGAATGGGATGCTACAGGGGGTTGTTAATGTGAGACCAAATTAAAATTACGTATGCTTTTAGGTCTTTTAGAGATCTGTTATGAGATAAGAGACACTAAGTAGTTCAACTACATAAAAATTAAAAAAGAAAAAGAGTTGGACTAACAAATGAAGAAGGTCTAACACTTAAAATAATAGTAAGTGATGTATTTCTAGGCAGGCCTATTGACTTTCACTTAGATTTTTACTCATGTCATTTAAGCATTTTTTTGTAAATCCAACCCTTGTCTCCCAAATCTAGTTAGAAGTTGCTTCCATTGAAGCCTCTAATAAGATACAGACTAATAGAAATTGCTTAAAGAGCATTATTCACTGCATCTATATCACCAATCCAAAGAGAACATTATTCACTTAAGTTTTATGCAAAACTGATCTTTCTCTTGTCAAAGAAAGTAAACACGTAAGGAACAGAATAGTTCAGGTGATTGATATCAGTGAGTACATATACATCTCTGCTGGGTTTGCACACCTTTCATAGCCTAGTGTCAATACAGAGGCATAGAGAAGGCAACATGATGTTATCAGAATCTCGCTGCCTTTGCTGTAGCTAGTATTTTTATTCCTGGAGATCCCTTGACATGCTCAAAATAACAAAGGTTGCATATAAAAGCACGGCAATCAATCGGCAGCAATTAAAAAAATGCTGATAGAAAATGGAAAAAGTCTGAGACAAAACCTGTCCAATAGGCTGAACAGCTACATCAAGCTATTAATGGCTTTTTGCCTTTGTGCAGTCCTGAAGTCAGGAAGGCTTTGATTTTAGACAATGTCATATAGTATGCATTTATTAATAGACCTCTTCCATCACAGTTTAACCTGCACTGGGTGTAAAAGAATACAGAAAGAAATGTGGGAGAATTTCAGAGCCAGTGACATATCCCTTTTAAAAAGAAGGTTGACAGGGTGCAACATAGTCACCTGGAAAGACATGGTGGAGGCTATAGTCTGACTCAGTGTAACCCTAATGTTTTCATGTCAAATGTTACTTTATTATATGTCTTTCTTAGTTATCAGCAGCTTTTATTATGCCACAGGATCGGAAAAACAGGCCAGGGAGGTCTCTAACTTGCGAGAATGTAATTTCTTAAAGGCAATTAGCTTTACTTTTTGGACAGTCACCACTTAGTTCCAAACACTTAGGATTGAGCGCAGAAGCTTTGATTGATTGGTTCAGCACTTGGTCAATCACCTAGTTATGTGAATGATCGTTCATAGTCAGGGTTTTTCTCTTTCTGGCTCTTCTTGGTCAACAGTGCAAGGGACAATTTCTATAATAATTTTATTTTTTTCCTAGGTATTAAAGACATCCTGTATCCTAGATTTGTGAATACTTCAGTTATTGCAAAAACTTTGTGTTATATGTAGAATTGTATTTGCTTCAAAAGTGTTTGTTGTACTACTTACAAAAATAGCAGATTACAATGAAACAGCAGATTAAATGAAAAAGGAAGGTATGGTTTGGAGGTCTGCTAACATCAGAAGGTACTGGATCTGAATATCAGTGAGTCATCTGGATGATAAGGTAATAGATGATCTTCTGAGAAGTCCTAATAAACATAGGCTGAGAAGCTGACATAGATTAAGAAAAAGATAACAAACATGCACACACATTTACCACTTGTACCTTCCCCCCAAACTGTTTTTAATGAAGGAACAGAAATCCAGTTTTGTAAACACATGCTGAAATACTTCTGGCTGCAGTAATCCCATTTCTTCCATGACTGGAAAATGCATAACTAAATCCATGTTGACTGTGCCTATTTATGACAACCTGGTTCATTAAATGTGCATATACAATACATTTATATAGTTAAATATACAGTAGAAGTGTTTTAACATAGTAGCTCTATATTTTGAGGTTTGCTTACACTTTGTAATTTTCTTGCTTGATGTGACTTTTAACATTTGCCCAGCCAGTCTCTCTGTCTCTCTCTTTCTCTGTGAGGTTCACATATAAACTGATTTAAAGATTGCATAATGAATGTTTGGCATATCCTACAGGCAAAGGTCCAGAAACCCTTTTTGCTGGCTATAACCTCAATGATAATGAGTGGCACACAGTGCGTGTGGTTCGGCGAGGAAAAAGTTTAAAGTTAATGGTGGATGATCAGCAGGCCATGACAGGTAGTGTGGCATTGTGACTCTGTGTTACTGGGGGGAAACACAATACATAAAGTGACAGAAGTAAAATGCCTCTATCTGAAAGCCGCGGATATTTTTTTCTTTTCTTGGGTAAGACCAAAAATCCATGTTATTCTTCCTGAAATAGTGCTACTACAAGTGCATTATTACACTTGATATTAATGTTACTCTAACGTTGCTACTGAAATTAATGAAAACCTTCCTGCTGACTTAAATGCATGTTTTTACACAGTAATTGGAGAGAAGTCATTTGATACACCACTAATGAGAAGGCAAGTAAAATGCTTTTGGCAACACGCTGAATTTATACTAAGGTTAAACTCTAAGCCACTGCTGTAAGAATGAATTTCATAAATGTTTTAAAGATATTCTATTGTGTTTTAAATCTTGCTTCAGCTGTCCCCAATAATTGAATGTTAGGCAACAGGTTTTTCTCAAATACTAACATAGCAGTTGCGATGGGAGAAAAAACATGGCATGAATGCCAGAAAATGTTAGAACTATATTCCTATGTATATAGTATCAGAAATGATAATAGAAAAGACTTTGATTTTGTTCTATCAAAGATAAGTCTTACATATGTGTTGTTAATAGCAACAGACCTGGCTTCTGGCCCCGATTCCTTGCACAATACAATGTGCCTATTTTGTGTTAGCTATTTAATATTTTTCCTTGTTTTCATGTAGTATTAAAGAGCTTTTATTACTGGTTTGAGCTTTGTTAAAATGTTAACAATTTTAATGTTTTTTTTAAAAGGAAAGCACCTTCTTTAGTAGTCATCTTTCACCTTAGCAGAACACTGAATAGCATGCCACCAGTATTAAAATAACTGCTATGTATTCCTATAGGTGCAAAAACATATTTTCTAGAAGTTACCAGTAGATCTTCCAGAGGTGAAGCAAAAATTTAGTCTGTGCATGTGATGATGCTTTGGGTCATTCTCCGAAAAAAGCAGATGGCCTAAACCATTTATTTCTTTTGTGAAAATAAATATGTAGTACTGGAGGAACTATACTGGAAAATATCATTGCCTTTCTGCTTCAACAGGCAACTCAAATAATAAGGCTACTTTAGGGACATCTTCTAGTTGAGGAAGCTGTTTAGATCTGAATAAAATACAGCATCTAAAACCAAATGCAGATTTCCTGGTCTCTTCATAGCAGGTTTTTTATTTATAAATACTCCAGGTTACAAAACCACCAAGAAGTACCATTTTCACCTTTGGGTTCTGCCCACCTGCTCAGCACAGCTTCAGAAAACTTCAAAATATATGTGAAGGATTAAGTTGAAAACAGGTTTCTATCATATATAGTCTAGTCAGGTGAAGTAATAAGTAAAGAACACAGGACTGTAAGTTCTTGTAATCACTCTTCATTGTGGATCACTGTAGTTACTATCAAATATCATGGTCTCAGCAAATAGCTGAGACACTGAAACAGTGACCCAGTGACCTAGAGAGGTGGTCAATGCTCCAAGCCTGTCAGTGTTTAAGAGGCACTGGGACAATGGTCTTAATTAATTTTGTTAATGCTTTAACTCTTTAAATTAAGTTCTAATTAAGAGATAATTTTAAAAATATAAAAATTAAACTAAATATATACAAAAACATTTAAAAATATAAATATATGTAATAAAAACTTTAACTAAAAGGTCATTATTTAACTCTTGGTCAGCCCTGAAGTGGTCAGGCAGTTGGTCTAGATGAACATTGTAGGTCCCTTCCAACTGAACTATTTTATTCTATTCTAGCTGTTAAAGCCAGAGAGTCTTTTCAATTGCCTCCTGATCAAGCGAAGTCTTCTTAAACTCTCTGCAGGAAGCTGTGTGGCCCATTTGTGGCCTCCTCCATCAGTGAGGAAGGAACTGGCATGAGAGAAGGAGCTAGAGGGAACTTGAAAGTCTGATAACAAGGGAAACCTGCTGTTCCTCCCAGGATTTTTTTTTTTTCCCCAACATAGTGTGTTGCCAAATCCTTTATGAGCTTAAGTTTTCACTCCCGTCTGGTAGAGAATCAAATGTACACAATGCAATTTAATGTGTAGTACCTTTGAATTTCCTAAAGGGATGGTGGAAGAGTTGCCATATCAGATTGGAGTGCTCTTGCTCTAAACTGCTTAGAACTTTTCTGCAGATGTCCCAACAGTCAGAAATGTGGTTAAAATATAATCTGGTAGTTATTCATGTGAAAATTTATTATAATCTTAGGGGAACATGAGGAAAATATGGGCTTTCTCCCCAAAATTCCAGCTTCCCCCTGCCACGCACTGTGTTTCTTTTTTTGATCCTATTTTCTAGGTTACATATGAAAAAAACCCCATAGGATCCAGAAAGCTGAAGCTGGAGGGGAAGCCATTAAATGATTCAGCCTCACTTTCGGTTTTTTACAGTTTATAAAATATCACCTGTTCATCCATGTAGTGATCTTAGTTATCTTTGACAGATGCATAATTTGTGCATGGATGAATAATAACTTTCAGAATCATAACTAGCTTTCATTGGAAGTCATACAAATAGTTTTGAAAATTTTACTCATCATAGAAGAGTTTTAATACTTGCAGCCCTGATGTACTTTGTTTTCTGAAAATAGTACAGAAAATAAAACTGGACTGAACAAGGTCACTACAGTTGGATAATGGAAAGGATACCTAGCTTATGATTATGAACAGAAATTCACCTGGCCTTTTGTAAGTCCATAGCATTGTAACAGGTAATGCATTTCATGCAGCAACCTGACAAGTTAAAAAAAAACAAAAACAAAACCCAGAACCCCCAACCTTGTAAGCACAAACTGCAGTCTCTCTTTCTTCATTGCTGTAGTTGCAAATACTGTTAAGCATTGTGTGAAATCTCAAGTCCTGTTGGCACGTTTGTACAACTGAAATGCTAGAAGGAGATTTGGGATGTAAGCCCAGATTCTGGAACTTTTTTATACTATGTTCAAGAAAGAAATACATTTAAGGTAGTGAATGTAGTGAGGATACAGGCCAAAGCTTAGTGGATTTTTGCCATGACATTTATGCAATGCCATCTGAAGTGATATAAGACTGGAATACATAATGTTCCTCCTCTAAAACACGATCTTCAGCTCTCTGGCTGAGATCCAACACACAGCTTTTGAAGGCCTTAGAGAAAGTTAGAGATTTGGCATTTTTCAAGACAGGTCCCGGACTCATTAGTGCAAGGAAGAACCCACCTTTGCTAATACAACAGGAGAAGCAGTATCTTTAGAACTGATGTTTAGAAACAGGAGCATCAAGAAGGCTGTCCTTGGGGATTAAGGTGCCTCTTGCAGTCCTCAGCCTGTATGACTGCAGATCCCAGATGCCGATGGTGTTCAATGACATCAGTAGACTTAGGTCGGAATGCATCCAGAAGCTAAGCAAGCTGCTTGTAAATATTAATAATAAATTATCAGAGCAATTTTTTTTATTGTATTAAAGCTTGCAGACCGATTTTCACTGTAACTTCACAATATCTGTATTTGTATCTCAGTGCTGTGACTTTGCCTGTTTGTGAGTCCATCTCCCTGGGCAAAACCCAAATATCTGCATTCATCCTGCCCTTGTCCTTTCCCTGTTACGCAGACACTTGCTTATAAAACCTATGAAGGTACAGCTCTCTAAGCCTGCCTCAGGGCTTTCTGCACCACCACAAAACACATCCAGCCCGGGTCAGAGCTCACACTCTCCTCTTGGAACAGTATGTTCAGGGCAGGACAGAGGGAACTCTGTCAACATCTTTGCACTGCAACTGTGGGAACTCATATTATAGAGCAATTTTATGCCGCTGTTTATTCCAGCTTGGCTGGGTCTGCTGCCCATGAAAGACATGAAACATCTAAGGAACTGGGAAATCTAGTCCATAGCTTGCAAAAGATAAAGTCGTAAAATTGATTAGTAACAAAAAAGCTGTTTTGTCATCATACCCACACAATGTGACCAGGAATCAGCCTTGTGATAGTACTGCCCTACTTCTTTAAAATAAGCATAGAAAAAAATTCTAAGTTCCATAGAAAAGGGAACTCTTCAGTGGACACAATTTTGATGTGCTGGGTAAGGTATTTAGTAACTAGCTTAAAAACTTACCTGACCTGTACGCAGTGTACCTTGGCAGTGTTGATCCTTTCCTTCGGATTAGCTATACAGTCAGCAAATTTCAGGCTTTCTGCTGTGCAGCAGTCCTTGCGTGACAAAGAAAGACTCAAGGGTAGCTGAGAGGCTTGGTTTTGGCCACCTTTCTGAGGTAAGCAAGTCCCTTGCTATTTTCAGGATTACAAGACACTGACATACACCCTCGCTGCAGACGCTGCAGGCTTTCTGCTTCTTCCGTCTCTTAGGTTCTGCCCCTTTCTCCTGTGGTTTATCCCCATGGTATAAAGCTCGTTGCTTTTGAGGAAGGCTCTGTCCACCCTTGCAGCACAGGGTTTTGCAGCAGGGCCAGCATTAATGTACATAAGACAGTTTGAACAAGAATCCTTCCTTCTGCTTGGAGAAACATGCAATTTTAAGCAAAACACATGGAGTCATATCCCCCAAACTGTTATGCCTCTCTTCCATTAAACTCTAACAATGTAGTTCTAGCTCTAAGCTTTGCCTTTGTGTTCTTCATGTTGTGTTAATTAATTGCACTTGCTTATAGTAAAACTACATGTCTGGTTAAGCGTAACTAAAGTGAGGGATTTTATTGGCGGTTTGATACACTGTACTATTGTGCTTCAGTTCAGAAATCTTGCTGTTGGCCTTATACAGACATACTGAACTCAGTGGAAAGGCTCCCAGATGTTTACCAGAAGTTTGGATGAATTTAGAAGAAACTTCTTTGGAGCCAAGAACTAGCCTTGAGCATTCTGAAAAGTGTGAAATTGATGCAGATACTTAATCGCTTGGTGTGCTTTTTGACCTCCCATTTCAGACGCTAACATGTGTTTTCTTGTTACTATTTAAAGGTCAAATGGCTGGTGATCACACGCGACTGGAATTCCACAACATAGAAACAGGAATAATAACAGAACGGCGCTACCTGTCTTCTGTGCCTTCTAATTTCATTGGGCATCTACAGAGTCTTACATTTAATGGCATGGCATACATTGACTTATGTAAAAATGGAGACATCGATTATTGTGAGCTAAATGCAAGATTTGGATTCAGGAACATCATAGCAGACCCTGTAACCTTTAAAACAAAAGCAAGTTATGTTGCATTGGCCACGCTACAAGCATATACATCTATGCACCTTTTTTTCCAGTTCAAAACAACCTCTCTGGATGGATTGATACTTTATAACAGTGGCGATGGAAATGATTTCATTGTGGTTGAATTAGTGAAAGGGTATGTATGGATCAGCATAATGACAAAAAATGCTATTCAAAATATATGTACAGGAGGAATACAAGGGAAAGTTTAGGATACAAATCTTTGTCTGACTGGACATATATGATAGATGAATGTTTCTTCATGTGAAACTTTATATGCTTTATTGTGACTTTTTCTTTCAGATGAAGCTAAATGCCTGAAAAATATGAAAGTAAAAAATAGGTATAACTTCTATAGTGTTTACCACAAAGAAGTACTAGTTTATAGCCTTCCTCTTGTTCTCTCTCTCTACGTATGTATGCTTGTGTTGGTACATGGAGTGCTTTGTTACTTTCCAGAAACTGCTGAGACTGCATCTCAGCTCATCTAAATGAATGGTGATTTCTCTGGATTAAGGTTGCTTCCCCATTTGGCATTCATTGTTTTCTTCCAGTTTTACCAGCGCTGCTGAGGAGTATAAGGAAATAGGAAATATTAGACATATTAATTAGTGTCCACTTGCTATGTAAAGAAAAAGGAAACTTTTCCAATTTTTTCTCTTTTCCCAGGTATTTACACTATGTGTTTGACTTGGGAAATGGTGCAAATCTCATCAAAGGAAGTTCTAATAAACCTCTGAATGACAACCAGTGGCATAATGTGATGATATCAAGGGATATCAGCAATCTCCACACTGTGAAGATTGACACTAAAATCACAACACAGAGCACAGCAGGAGCCAGAAATTTAGATCTCAAAAGTAAGTACAGTAATTCCTGTATAACCTACGGTGAGGGTCATTACAGAATGATAACCTGAATAAATCTTTTGTGTAAAGTGCAGTATAATTTTGTAATACCATATTAAATGTTTTATTTGATAATAATTAATATGATTATAAGAGATGACATCATCTTTATGTTAGCCTGACAATGCCAGTTCAGTAGAAGTTCGCAAGGTTAGGTACTACTTTAAATGTGTGAAAATGCTACAGGAAAAAAAGTAGCAAGTGGTAAGAACACAAAGTAGCCCATATGTACCAAAAGATAATTAGGGGACTAAAGTAGCTCTAAAGTGTCAATGAAGACGACTTGATTTTTACACAAACATAAGTATGTAAGTGGCATGCAGTAACCACAGCCCAAGCTTTACAGTATGACTACAAAGGCTTTGCAGAACTGACAATGTCTGTGTTAGAGAACTGGGGAATATTTTGACCTGTCCCCCACTGTTCAGTATTCCACATAAAACCTACCTTTTGCTGGGAAAATCAATACGATGCAGTACGTTGGTATCATTAAAAAAATCTTGTAAGTAAAGCAATCTTATGTGGCAGTCCTCTAATAAATCAGTTATAAATACATGTCACCAGATGTATTGAACCATAAACATATACTCACTTAAAAATGTAATGTGTTGTAATTTCAGTTGCAGGGTGGGATAAACTATGTTTTATAGGTGTAAACCTACATTTTATAGGTCCAGCTAGATTCTTAAGATCCCTTTTTGTAAAACACACTGATGTGTAAACCAAACATATGTATATTTTAAAATAAGTAGTAGTATTTGTTGTAAGGGTGGGCTTCTGAAAAGCTAATTTGAATCAGAGGAAAATACCTGTTTGAAAGGATACTTTAAAAATACTGCCTACCTAATCAGACATTAGAGAATATGTCCTGGTCATGTGAAAAAGTATCATGTATTTTAACATTCTTTATAGGCGCGTTTGTTAGGACAACCAAAATTTCATGACAGTCATAGAAAATCTAGTATTTCAAAAGCCAGGATGTTCAAAGTAGATATCAATATTCCATCAAGAGCTTATTCCTTGCTGGATTTTCTTTTAACTACCTCTGAGTCACAGATAATGAGCTGACCTTATAATTTTTCTGGATTTTGTGATTTTACATGTTTGCTTCACTTGAAAGTGCTATTAAGATTGTAATAAAGACTGTGAAAACTGTATCTTGATATGTCATAATCTTCAATAAGAGCCTCTTTATCATAAATGCTTGGTTTATAAATTAAGGCTTTTTGGATGGCTCACGCTCCTTTCTCAATGTTGTATTTGAAATTTGTGCCACGTTCTTTCTTATTTTTGCATTCCTGTAAATATGGTCAATGTTTCTTGAGGCAATGTAATATTTCAATGTTATTTTTGATGCTGAAGAGAAAGCATCCACCTTATTCTTTCATGTTTTTTGCAATAATAAGTACTATATTTGCATATTTATGTTTATGTATTTAATCTGTTTTTTTCCCAGATTATTAATTAGACGTGAGTAGGAAAAATCCTGTTAACAACTGATAACTAAGTTAACACAGACATTTTATTCTACATCATCTTCAAATTGAATGTGGTGTTTTGGTTGGTTGAAGACAAAAAGATTGAACAATGTCCTTAATAGAGGCACTAGGGGGCACTGTTATTTCACTAAATGCACTTCTTAGTGCCTTCACAGAGAAAGCTCATCAGCGAGGATAACCTATAAAATCCAACATTCCTTTGTTTTCTTCACTTTGAAAATTCTACTTTTGCTTTACCTTTTTGAAGTAAAACTGTATCCATAGCTGGTGCATTTTCTAACCTTGAATTCCAGTGGATAAAAACTGAAGAGCATGAAAAAACATACTGAGATTTGAAGTGAGGAACGTGGATTGTATTAGATGCTGATTTTCTGTAATTCACCACTCAGGAAATGTGGCTAGTAAAAGAATAACAAACCTGGCATATTCAGTAGAGTAGCATATAGTAAGCATCTTTCTCAAACTGGTCTAGTGTACACAGGTCCTCAACCTTTGTCTACTCATAGTAGTATGTTTCATTTTATTTTTTTAATGTATTCTACTACATCTTGCTCTGTCAGCTTCCATAAATATGGCACAACATAATCATGGGAATTTTTGTTGGATTTTTGGAGGAGTCCAAGCTGATACATTTTAGCCAGAAGGCTAAAAAGCAGGGGGGGTGGGGGGTGGGAAAGCCTTTTATTTTTTTTTTTTCTTCCTTTGTATTCAGTTGAAATGCTTTCCTGTAGCTTATTCTTTTCTATTTTATGTCAGTGTTTCTCATAGTGACACATCTCTGTTATGCTATAAATGCTCCATACACTTGACTGATACCGGCAGCTATGGTTAAGTCATTGTCCTGTATTATTTTAGCCCTAGCAAAAAAGCAAATTTAAAATTATACTTCCTGCTAGTAATATCAATAGTTCTGTTTAACCACAGTTAGCATTAGGTGAAATATAACTGTGTACAGATAACATAGAATCTGCAGCCTGTCTGAGTAATTATAGAGTTACCAGATTTCATATGTTGAAATCCAAGCTAATCCTGGAAAGATAAATCAATATATGCAAATACACAGTGAATTCAGTATGAAGATATGACACAGATTGTGTTGTAGAGCCTGCACATGATGCCACTTGTCTGGGAAAGCAGACAGTTGCCATAAAATTATGGGAGAGAATTTGCACTGTACATTTCCTTTTGGGTGTAGGATTTGGCTATATAACATAGAAAGTCCATTATTACAGGCATGGGTTTCCTGCATAACCTCTGGTACAATTTCAGTGGATTGGAGTCAGTACCTGTGGAAACATATTAAATTCTCCAACTTAATTATTGCTGTAATTAGATGGGTAAATTATAAATTGGAGACAAATAAATGAGTGAAAATAGTTCTGTGTTTGCATTCCAAGAACTGTGTTATTTTTCCTAGCAGAGAAAATTAGCAAAGCATACTCAGGTTCTAGCAGATAACCTGTGAAGATAAATGAGTCTTAACAGCAAAGGCAATGCAGCTCAAGCCTGCCAACATTCAGTTACACAGCAAATTTGCTTTCATGTATTTTGTGAGCTGATTCCCTGCCCTGCTTTCAGTATAGCTGAGATGGTTAGCATGGCTATAATTCTAGGCCTTCACAGGACAAAATAGTTGGATGGAGGGGAATTCTTGCTTGCTGTACTTGATGCTGTGCTCTTATGGTCCTGAGGGGTCCAAGTAGCCTTAAAAGGGCACAAAAATGCAAGTGGAAATGGAATTTGACTTGTGCTCTTGCTCTTCACTGTTGCCAAAGAAAAGATGTTTCCTTTGTTCAGATTGTAGGTATTACAACATCCGTAATGTCTCTTCCTTCTCCACATTTTCTTCCTGTGGTGTAGGAAATTGGATTCTGTCAGAAATATATTTTTTTTATAAATATTTGAAGACACATGATCTGCTTAGAAGGAGGAGGAACATCCTCAAGCATGACTTTGTGTCCACTTACCTACTAGATTTTAATCTTCCTTTTGCTTCTCTCCTGTGCGTATAGGCATTATTTTAATCCCCAAAGTTTTCACCTACTTTCTTAAAACACCAAACTTACAAAAACCTACAAGAATCCACGCAGAATGACTGTCAGAAAATTAAAATATTTTAGTATTTTAACTGTTTATATATTCAAATGAAAAAATTGAAATATTGCGCTCACAAAACTAAAAGCTAAGGAATGCTGCTGTTATGTTAGATTTAACAATAGAGAGTTACAAACTTTTCTGGGAGTTGGTAGTTTCAGTACTTCAGTATCCCATCCTATTCCAAAGTTTCTAGCTCTGATGTATCCTCTAGGATGAACTGCAGTCATCCTGATTTTGATATTGGGCTAACTATATCTTGTTTTTAAAAGGAAATCACTATCCCCCCCAAAAAAAAAATCCTACCCAACTCAATATTTATGGTTTGATTATTTTTTTTTGCTGCCTGTGCCGCATTTCATACATCTTTAAGACCTGCTTTTCTGAAGTCATATGTTACTCCTGTGCTGTTTATATCACTGCATCCTCAAAAATTGCTGTTGATATTTGAGCATATATCAGAATCAGCTTCCTTGGATTTAAAAATCTTGTCTGGATCTCTTGTCTGTTTTATTTCTGTAGCTCTTCACTGGCCTCGGTCTTCCTCTATTCCTTTATGAGATATGGGTGCTGTTGCAATATACATTTGCCTTTTCATTTGCTGTTTTCTCCAATAATTTGAAAACAACCTAGTCTGAAGCATCTGAAAGAAAAGTAATCATATTAATTTCTGGTATCACCTCAGTGGTTTTGCAAATGCACTTTAAATATACTTCTTCCATGTTCATAAAGGCTTACTTGGCAATTAATTCATCCTTGTAAACATTTAATGCAATTAACTAAATTATTAGTAGATATGCTGGCCTGGCATATTCATTGACGATTTGTAATAGTCACTTAATCTATTGATATTTCATTTGCCTGTCAGAACAGGTTATTCATGCTGTGCAAAACTGAGCTAAATTAGTCTTGATCATAAAGTTTTCTGGTTCTGGCAATGGAAATTGAAAGTATTTCACTGTCTCGTAATATTTGTCCCTGTTGTTTTATATTGGGCCCATTATTATTGTTACTGCATTTTAAGTTCTTCTCTATTTTACAAGGTCTCTATCAATGTCAGTGATCCTCCATGTTTCTATTACTAAGAAACAAAGCTTAAAGAAGCACAGAAAAGTAATTTATATAAAAATGCAAATTTGGACAAATGAGCGAGTATTAATGCTTAAATTTCTCAAATAAACATGCATGAGCTAATTGTAATGACCTTGCCAGTGGGCTGTGAACTCTTCATGCAGAAATAACATTCTGTTCCAAATGCAGAGTTCCAAATACTGTCAACAGTAAATAGATCTTCCTAATGTGACCTGTTGGAGCAGACAACAGCAAATGCAGCTGTTGTCTTCCTGATAGTGTTGGGAAAGCAGCCCCTGTAGAGACAGAAAGATAACGATCTTAAAACTGAGAGCTCTTCTTTGAGTCTTCCTGTGTAGCAAAGATATACGAGCAGATTAACAACAGGAGACTGGACAACCTGGTCTAATGCAAATTCCTTTATCCTCCATTCTTTGCAACTTGTCACATACCGCTTCTAAACAGCTATGCTTTCTACCAGTGTGTGAAAATAATTTTGGCAATGCTAAGCCTTCAGAAATTGTATCCAGATTTCTACAATCATGAGATGGGGAAAAAATTAAAAATCTACTCCTGTACTTCTGGATTAAATAAATATTACAGAAAATACTCTAGTGTTTGTGCTGAGCTATGTGAAGTCAACAACACTGCAGTAATCTTTCAGATCACTCTATGTGAGAAAAACCTTTTGCTTTCTGCTTTTCTCCCTTGCCTTTTTCAGTCTCTTACACACATACAAATGTTTAGATTTGCCTGCATTTCTACAGCTTTTTGGCATGCAGGTTGTAACTGTTGATGATTGTGGAATTTTTCTCAAGCCCTTCTGGAATACTAAGTAAAAATTATGCTAAGCATAATATAGGAAACAAGTATGCTCTTAAAACTTACAAAAAATCTGGATATTTAGTGTAAATACATCCCACTGAATCCTAGCACCCCCCCTGGCCAAGAAGCATGTCCTAAACTTGTTTTCAAAATGTGCTGCTGTGGGTATGAGAGTGCCATCCTCATGGGTCTTGGTATTCTGACTGAACAGTCCTTTTTTGCAAAAAGAGCTGCTTGAGGTAATACCCTCAGAGTCTGGAGGTGATTGTCTTGATCAAGAAGTTGGTAATATTAGAGAAATAGTTTCCCTCTGCAAACCTACATTCAAAATGAGAATGGCTATCCTCTCAGCTTTTTGGTTTCTTTATGTGGAGAATTTCTCGCTGGAAAACAAGCTCTGCTAAGAGCATGTGTTGGCTATTGAAACAGAGAATAAGTAAATGATTTCAGAAGAATATCAGTAGGAAAGGAAACCTGAGTATACTATACCATGAAAATTCTGGCTGCATTAGATTTTTGTCTATTCTTCAGGTGTGTACAATGTACAAAAGTGGTCAGAACAGGAAAGAAATAAGGGACATTTGATTTGCTTGAATGCTTTGCCTCTCCACACAACCATCCTCCTCATACAGAGTAACTGGCATAGCATCAGTTCTGTGGGAGATGGATTGCCACGCACATTTATGTGGCAATTATATTTTATTATTTACCATTTAACATGCATCACCAACTTTCCTCACAGTTCATTGGACAAGCAGACTGCTTTGGTTTTAAATCTGTTTATTCTTTTTCAATGCCAGTGCTTTCCATCTAGTCTTCGGGGGCGGGGGGCAGTGGGAAGAAGCAAAGAGAAATTACAGAATCGCAGAATCATTTAGGTTGGATAAGACCTTTAAGATCATCAAGTCCAATGGCAACCCTAGCATTGCCACATCCACCATGTCCCTAAGCACCATGTTTACATGCGTTTTAAATACCTCCAGGGATGGTGACTCAACCACTTCCCTGGGCAGCCTGTTCCAATGCTTGATAACCCTTTCAGTGAAGAATTTTTTCCTAATATCCAGCCTAAACCTCCCCTGGCACAACTTGAGGCCGTTTCCTGTCATCTTATCACTTGTTACCTGGGAAAAGAGACACACCCACCTCACTACAATCTCCTTGCAGGTAGTCATAGAGAGCGATAAGGTCTCCCCTCAGCCTCCTTTTCTCCAGGCTACAGAGCCCCAGCTCCCTCAGCTACTCCTCATAAGACTTGTGCTCCAGACCCTTCACCAGCTTCGTTGTCCTTCTCTGGACACGCTTCAGCACCTCAATGTCCTTCTTGGAGTGAGGGGCTCAAAACTGAACACAGTATTTGAGGTGCGGCCTCACCAGTGCCAAGTACAGGGGCATGATCACTTCCCTGCTCCTGCTGGCCACACTATTCCTGATACAAGCCAGGATGCTGTTGGTCATCTTGGGCCAACTGCTAGCTGATGTTCAGCTGGCTGTCAACCAACACCTGCAGGTCCTTCTCCTCTGGCTAGCTCTCCAGCCACTCTTTCCCAAGCCTGTAGCATTGCATGGGGTTATTGTGAACCAGGTGCAGGACCCAGCACTTCAACTTGTTGAAACTCATGCAACTGACCTTGGCCTATTGATCCAACCTGTCCAGATCCCTTTGTAGACCCTTTCTTCCCTCAGGCAGATCAAATCTCCCACTCAGCTTGGTGTCATGTGCAAATTTACTGAGGGTACACTTGATCTACTCATCCAGATCATCGATAAAGATATTAAAAAGAACTGGCCCCAACACTCAGCCAAAGTGAAGTGGTTGGGAATCTGAGAATTTTTATTGTCAAGAAAATGTTAAATGTTTTTCTGTAACTGTTTCTCCTTTTGAGAATACATGTTGTTTGAGAACAGGATTGTTGGGGAAATGGTGGATTTTAACCTGGAGAAATCTAGGAGAATGTTCAGACTTGAGCAGCACTTACCTTTTGAGTATCTACTTTTGTCTATTGAAAACATAGCTGCTAAGGACATTGTCATGATGTTGCTGTTGCCCCACACAGACTTTCTATTACACAGCTTTATTTCCTTGTAAAACGTACGTGTGTTTGTATGAGTATTGGGCAGTTCTGAACAGAGCCAAAAAGCATAATAGGAATGAAAACTGAGCACGAAGAGGTGAATACAGAAATGGAGAGCACATCCAGCAGAGCTGAGACATAAAACAGCAAGCAGCATAGCAACAGCATGAGAAGAAGTTACTAGACGGAAGCACATTTGTACCAAGTGCAGAAAGTCTTCAATGCAGTTATGAGAATAGCATGGTTGTGAGTAGTGTGATGGAATTGGGAGACTTGGAGAAAGGTAGAGCAGCAGGTATATCTCCAGTGTGGACTGCTGTAGAAATTGGTGTCAAGAGAAATCAGTAAGGTGCTTTTCCTGGTGCACCCACCAACTGTGATCTCTCTCTGGTATCTCTTGGTCCTCACTGCCTTCTTTTCTGTCAATGTGGATTAGGGTGAAGTGCTGCAAAGAAACTATAAAAAGAACAGTATCAGCCAAGGAGGAAATATTTGCAAAGTTGAATTCTCTTGACAAATAACTACAATATGTCTTATATGCCAATAAGGATGACTAAAGAAAACCCACAGTGCCAGCATTTCAGTGCTGGTGATTTATTATTATTTTTTTTTAAATAACTTTAATGGGGTATTCAGGGAAGATACTGGAAGCAATGTAGAATTGGGCTGAAAAGATCAGTTTCTATATTCCTTCCAAAAAAAGTGACTTGCTATCCCATAAATTCTTTTTTTTTTTTTTTTTTTTTTTTGCATGTAATCTTTCTGCCTTGCTTGGTTATCAGTACAGGGAATGTGGAAAATGGAAGGCACCACCTATCACTTCATACAACTGCCTCTTGCCCAAAGTATTTGAAAGGACAGGTAACTCAGCAGAGCTTGGACCAGTAAACTAGCTGTCTTTTCTCTTCTTAGGTGAGAGAGAGTCTAAAAGTGATGGAATTCATCACTCCAACAGGAAAAATATTTGAAAAGCCTACTTTTCTTTAAGAAAAAAAAAATCACATCAAAACCAAAAGACTTCAACCACAAATCAATACTAAAGCTACAGAATGGGCTCTTTGAAGTGAATAAGTGAGCATAAAGCACTAAGTTTACATGTTCATGCCTTCCCTCAAGTGCCCTTGCAAGTGGTAGACGAAATTCAGTCATGCTTGGCTCTAGCACCAAACAGGCCTGTGAATGCACAGCAAATGCATAATCTCTACTGTAAGGGGAGATTTGAAAAGCCATATGCTGGAGCGTATGTGCTGCAGAAGCTGTGTGGATGCATCATTGAAGTCTTTGTCAACTGTCCTTCAATTTATTATTGGGTTATGATCACAGCAGGCTTCTTGATGTATTCAGAAAAGAACAATTACATTTCATTAACATTTTTAAAGGATCAAATGATTTTTTTTATATGGAACAAAAGTAATGTTTAGTCATGAATAATGGAAGTGGGGAGGCACTCTAGAATCACCACTTATCTGCTGCTCAGACCCAATTCCTTTTCTAAAGTGTGTGTTGAAACCCCACATCTGAAAGAAAAGTAACGAGTCTGCTCTACCTATTGCACAAAGTAAGTGGTACGTAGGTGTTTTTGTATGTTGAAGAGGGGAGAAGGTCATTAAGGACAAGTAGGCACCTATATTTCATTGAATGTCAAAGACATCTAGGTGCCTACCTGACATTTTCGTTTGAGACAACATACCTTGATTCAAGATTAGGATGTTGTCTATTGTGTTTAAGTCAGTGCATATTCAGCTTGTGTGAGGGTAATTTATTTTCACCTTTCAGTTGCCTTAAAAATACCATGAGTTGGGATTTTGTGGGTCGTCTTATACTGCGTTCCACCTGGTACTTCATTGTGCAACTATTAAGATGCTGAAAAACAATTTCTATTGATCTTGTAACAGCAAATCATCTGTTCTATGAAGGACTTAAAGAAAGTAAGAACTTTTTTCTTTTGAGATTAGACTTTCCCTATGGTTTTTCTCAGTCTTTGCAGTCTTCGTTTCTCTGCCTGCCTGAGGGAAGAAGCTGTTATATGCTTGATCATTTTGAAATAGCATATTTGGAGGAAAGTGTGCCTGACACCTCAGCTTCACCACAGCCAGATGTTCTTTTGTATTTTCATATGTCATAGAAAGGAATTGCAGAGATGCCTGTTGTGCTTTCAGAATGCACCATGTTATGCCAGGGCTATCCATATCTTTCCTAGGGAGTAATACCACTCTCGTACACTGCAGAAGCACTCTTGTTCCTAGCCGTAGTAGTGATTTAGTACAATGTGACATTAGAAACAAGACAGCAAAACTTCTTCTAAAATGAAAGAGAAACAAAGAGAACAGCTGAAAGTATAGTTGAAACCAGCAGGACAAGACATGAAGGGACAGAATGTCTGCTTTTGGAGAGAGTGATGGATTTGAAGGTGCCTTTGTGCAGCCATATAAAAACATTCCAGGGATATTGTCTTTATAGGTTATGAAAAAACCAAGCCAAAATTCTTTCTACTGTTTTATTTCCTCCTTTTTGCTTTGTTTTCATTCATATATGGAACCATATTTGAATGAATGGTGTTCATTTCTTGTCACGAATGGTGTTCGTGACCAGATATGTACAAAAAGACATACAGATTTCAGAGAGTAAAGAAGCCTAACTATATCCTGGTTAAGCTACTTGTTCCCTGAGAAGTTTTCACATGTTGCTGTTACCATTACAAACACATGGAAAATAATTCTCTCTCTACTAGTGCTTGAAGAAAATGGTAGTTGTTAAATTAAATGAATAGTGCCACCAGCACATATCATTTAAGAATTCTTGGGTGTGGTCATGAACCAGGAGAGGAGGAAAGCCTATCCGGTGACCTGTCAGTAACGTCAGTAGTGCCAAATAAGATACTTATTCTACTTATTCAGAAAAGAAATAAAGAGAAAAGCATCTTCAATTTTTATTTTACATTTCTTTGGTTCAGTATTTGCAGAGTGCTTATTCTGAAGAAATGTAGAGACTTGGGATAAAAAAAGATGAGTTATTACAGAAGGATTTGGCAGGATTTGTTTCACCAACAGTTGTGTGTGACTCACTGTTGTGTGGTGTTCTCTGTGCTTTTTCATAAGTGTGATTCCAATAATGAATACATTGAGAACTTGGGCTTATTTATTAGCTAGCAATTTGCTTCTGTGTTAAATTCAGTTGTTCCTCAAAGCACAAATCAGCTCTAAGTCAGAAAACAGATACATAGGTGTAAATAGGAAAACTCCTGTTGGAAAAAATGATGGTCTTCATTACCTGTAGAAGACATAAATTAAACCCACTAAACTATTTTCTTTGTCAGTGCTTATAATATAACTGACCAGTACTATTATTGCCATGATTTACATGATTTACATTTCTGATGACAGATATGAAAAAATAACCTTGTGAAAAAATTTAAATAGGTTTAAAAATATGAAGAGGTTTAATTCCAGAGCCCATAATAAAATTTTGTCTCTGAGAAAAAGTGTGTGTTTACGCTATCAGCAGCAAACTCAGACTACATTTGATATTAAATCTGGGGAAGGTTTAGCCCATAGTCATAAAAAACACTTGTATATGCTTTACAAAAAGTGAAGTCTGATAGTAAGTATGGCTGCTCAATACACATGATTAGTATTAGTGTAGCATGTTAACTAGTGTAAAAGCAGAAGTAAAATTATTTTGAACATCAAAAAAGTTAAAATATTACCCAGAACATGTCTTTGTGGAAACTGTATATTCAATAGTATATAATAATCAGTTCTAATTATCAGTAGTCTTTAGGAACTCTAAGTAAGTAGTAGAGTTACAGTTTATGTAAACTCAACTTAATGTATGGTACTTCTATGCATATGATACTTATTTGAAAATATTCCAGTGTATATTTTCAGGAGCAAATATTCTGAGTTCAGGTTCATATGCTGGACTTCCACTAGCCATTCATCATAACTGATAATTGCTATATGACTGTATATAGCAGTCTTAATATGCTTGAGGGATGGATCTTAGGAAATAACAGGACCAATTTGAAAGTTTGCAGTTTTAAAGGTTTAACCAATCACAGAATAAAAATGGTTGTTTGGACAGTATACATGTTGGATGTTTTAAAAAGGGGTTGCATGTGTCATGTGCAATAGACCAAGTTTAAGCTCTTTAGCATAGGTGTGACTTTCTTAGTATTGTTCTCTGGAGGTTCCCTCTTTTAAGTCCATTGGTATCAATTGAGATTAATTATCTCTGTATTCTGAGCTGATGATGACTGAAAGCACAGAACTTCAGAAAACCTGGAACAGTTTTACTTTTTAGATGTTCCACCTGAAAAAAAAAGATGAAGAACCTTTATCATGAGGCAAGAGTTTTTACTTTGTTTCCAGTTCAGCTGGCTGAAAAAAATACAGAAGTTTTACTGCTGTGAATGAATTACATCCCATTTGTGGGAACATATGGATCACCATATTTTAATCTGTTATGTCTAATACCATGCTTCTGAGATTTATACTGTACCTCAAAGCTCTAGAGGAAAGCAATATATTATTTTTCAAATTATCTGTGTGGAATGGAGAAAGCTTGAGGTTTCTTCATATGTGATGCTATAATTGTTGCTAAGGCTTTTGTTTGGAGGACTTATAAGATTAATAATATGTATGTTCCTAAGCTTTTTATCTCCATTTCACTAATTCAGATACAGCTGAATTTTAGGGCTAGTATGAAGTGAAAAAAATTTTCAGTCTGATAAATATTGTTTGTTTCAGGCCATTTCCTTGCAGGCAAACTGTAAACCATTGCAAACAGCACTAAATTGCACTCCCTTGTGAACAATCAAGTATGCCAAGAGAACCAGGAAAAGGTGTGACTGTGGCTCATACCGATAAGAGAGAGATTAAAATTAGCCACATGGGGTAGTGATGATAGCTAGTACAGTCTGAGTTCTGTCGCTATGATATCTGCCTACAAAGATGGGTAAACATTTAGGAAATTAACAATTTTGCTTTTGAGGTGATGCAGAAACATTCTTTGGTACATCCTGTAGCCTGGGCTCCAGAATCATGCAGACTGGAGGATGTACTGGAAGGCACAATGTAGATTAGAATATATTCAGATAGTCTATTGAAGATTTATTCTAGCAGAACACATGTCATCAGTAAGAATTTAATACATAGGTAGAGTAAGAATTTTGTCACTGGGTGATGCTTGAGAGTCAGATGCACCCATAAGCACCTTCCTTCAAACAAGTTCAGTGCTTCTCAGAAGCTCAGATGGTCCTGTTCCTGTGTGCCTAGAGGGACTTGCCTGTAGGCATGCTCAGAGCACTCCCACCAAGCTTGCAAAGATGGCTGCTTTTTCTGAGTTAGGAGATAACAGATCAAGACAGTAAACTCTTGCAAGGTGTAGGAAACCATGGTTTTATTTTTTTCTGTCTGTGACTGAAAGAATCAAGCATACCTTGCCTACCAGGAGAAAGGCTGAAGCCTTTTAGCTAGGGCTGTGCTCACACCAAGCATGCTTCATCTCTCTGGCCAATAAAATTCTGTTTCCTCAGTGAAGACTGCTGTTTTAAAGGCATCTAACTCCCCCTGTTCCCACGTGACTCACTCAGGGTATCAATTTTGGTGGGGAGAGTCAGTCATTTCACTGCTTAACAACGGTATCCCTAAGTTTCTCCTTAGATGTGTCCCTAAGCCCTTGATTTCATGGTGTGCTTTTAAATGAATGGTTCCGGATATATGGACTTTAGGCGGATCTTGTTGCTCCACTTCATTGAATCAAAGAATGGCAGGGGTTGGAAGGGACCTCAGAAGGTCATCTTGTCCAACCCCCCCTGCTCAAGCAGGGACACCTAGAGCAGGGGGCACAGGACCACCTCCAGGAGGGTTTTGAATGTCTCCAGGGAAGGAGACTCCACAACCTCTCTGGGCAGCCTGTTCCACTGCTCTGCCACCCTCACATTAAAGTAGTTTTTCCTCATATTCAGGTGGAACTTCCTGTGTTCCCACTTGTGCCATTGCCCCTTGGCCTGTCGTTGGGCACCACTAAAAGGAGTCTGGCCCCATCCTCTTGACACCCACCCTTCAGATATTTATAAGCATTGATAAGATTCCCCCCTCAGTCTTCTCTTCTCCAGGCTAAACAAACATGTCTCTCAGCCTTTCCTCATAAGGGAGACGCTCCAGTCCCCTGATCATCTTGGTAGCTCTCCGCCAGACTCTCTCCAGTAGTTCCCTGCCTGCAGTGACATTGGTCCCTGGAGTGACATTGGCTACCCTCCAGTCCTCAGGCACCTCTCCTGTCCTCCATGACCTTTCAAAGATGATGGAGAGTGGCTTAGCGACAGCATCCCCCAGCTCCCTCAGCACTCATTGGTGCATCCCATGGATTTGTGAGGATCCAGTTTGCTTAAATGATCTCTAACCCAGTCCTCCTCAACCAAGTGGAAGTCTTCCTATCTCCAGGTTTTCTCTCTCACCTCTGAGGGCTGGGATGCCTGAGGGCCAGCCTTAGCAGTAAAGACTGAAACAAAGGCAGCATTCAGTAACTCTGCCTTCTCTGCATCCTGTGTCACCAGGGCACCTGCCTCATTTAGCAGTGTGCCCACAGTTTCCCCACTTACTGCCTTTTATCTTAGTCTGCTGGATCCATAATTGGGATGATCTGTGGTCAGGTTCCCTGAGTATGCGAAAAATATAAATCAGTGCTAAATGCATTTCTAGATGGAGCATCTGTGACTGAAACCTAATTTGAGAAACAGATCTATGTTTCCTGTATATATGAGCTGGCACATAAATAATATATCTAGGTACTTCTATATAATTAGTCATACAAATGTGAAGTCTACATATGAATTTGAAAAACTATAGTCCTGCAATGTCTTTTCACATCATATATGGTATCAGTGTTTACTTCTACATTTATTTTGAGGAATGTTTTTCTGAGATACTATCATTCAGCACAAAAAGACCAGAAGATCAAGCAGATCAAAGGTGTTTTTCTGTACCTAATATTTATTTTTCCTTAACAGGTGATTTGTATATTGGAGGAGTGGCCAAAGAAATGTATAAGTCCTTGCCAAAACTGGTGCATGCAAAAGAGGGATTCCAAGGCTGTCTTGCATCAGTTGACTTGAATGGACGGCTCCCTGATCTAATCTCAGATGCTCTCTTCTGCAATGGGCAAATAGAAAGAGGATGTGAAGGTATTAAATATGCTGGGTTTTTCGTTATATAATAATGAAAGTATTGTGTGAAGCTTGCAGAGTTTTTTTTTTTATATGTACACTCCATACAAGGAGAGAATATCTTTTACCTGCTTCTAATTGATCTTGTTTGACCCTTTCTTACATAAAAAGTGCATTTTTTTAGTATTATGGAGACAAGTGTATGGCTGCCTCACAGCGCAGAGATTGATCTGAGACCATGAGTTAACTTCTTACATGTTTAATGTAGGTTCTATCCTACAGTAGCAAGATATTTTGTATGTATTTTGTTTACTTCTGATGTATTTTAATTAAGGGTAGAAAAAATAACAATTAGCTTCAGTGAAGTCCCTTGTATCTTCATAACACTTAGGCATTAGCTAATGCTGATACAGTAGTTATTAATTCCATTTTTAGAACAGACGTTTTGTGTTTATTAATTCAAAGCTAATTTATGAAACTGTTTAAGATCAATCTTCCATCCTCTCTGTTTTTGCTCACCCCTGAGATTTATGTTGTCATGAGCCTTCCTATCTGAAATCAGAGAGCCAAATATGTTTTATCTCACTTTTTTTGTGTCTTTATTGACTCATCTGGAATATCATGGAATTTAAGTGAGGACAGAATTAGAAGATGTATATTTGTAATTCAGGGGTGTCAATCTCTAGCTATTTTTCCAGCTGTCATTTAATCCCACATTATTTTTACTATGATTTATGGAATAATTTAAATCAATTCTCTGACCCCACATATATATTTTATTCACATAATCCTGAATTTTGTGGCTATGTTCAATATTATGTGTTCTCCCCTCTCTCAAGTGCCATTCTTCTCTGGACAGAAAAATACAAAAATGACCCTGTAGAATTTCAAGTTGGAATCTTAATGATTTTGAAATCAAGTTTGTTAAATTTGCAAATAGACATTGTAAAAACTCCAAGCAGAGCTGGGGGGTTTCCTCAAACTTCATGAGATAAAGCTTTCTGGTGCATAAGTTCTGTCTCCTCTTTTGTTGTGCCTACAGTACATTTGTACAGGTAGAACTTTTTTGTTCTTTACCTGCTACCTTTAGTGTAAAGTATAAATTCTATTGATAGCACATAGAAATATGTAAAATTCACAACTTATTTTTCCATAGCTTTAGTGTCTATTTATTTCTATCAGGAATGGAAAAATATGTGTAAATTAGTTTGTTGCTGAGTTTAGAAAAATAGATTTTGCTTTCTGAATGGTGTTAGCAAGTTCCGTGCCTGCACCATCCCTTCAGAGCATTAAAGTACACCTTAATTCCATTATCCATTTCATAGCTTCTTTTGAAATGATGTGATTTTCTAATTTTCTAAATAATTTTTATGTACTTCAAAGAAATATTGCAACAGGCCTAGAGTGAAGGTTTGTCTTTTAAACCAGTGGCACAACTCAGCTATCAGTGAATTTAATAAAGCTACCAGCAATTTAATAAAGGTCATACAAATACTGTCCTCTTTGGTGGAGAACTGGCTTTTTCTGACACCAAAATCACCTGACACAAGCAAAATGGTCAATCCAGATGTGCTTCCTGGCTCCCAAAGAACTGCCTCATCAAAAGTCTCTTGCCTGCAGAAAGAAATCTTTAACAGCATGGGATTAAATATTCCCTTTCAGCCTCTCTGCTTAACCCTTGCAAGTTAACTCTTCCATCTTACTTGTTTATTTCAAGTCTTCCTGTCTGAGCCATCTGTCAGTGTCTTGTCTGCAGACTATGGATCAGATGTACAAAAAAATGTTCTGACACTAAAATATTGTTTAAGTCACTTGCACATTTAGCTGCCTCCTAGAAGTCTTTTCTATGCCTCAAGCTGCCCAGAGCTCTGCCGCTGTGTACAGACAGGACTGTCTCCATCCTTACAGAGCAGAGCAGTTTCTCATCTGTCTCAGGTCCAAGGAGCTCAGGACACAGCAGCAGAAGCCATTTCAAAGCAATAAGTATTAGTCACCACCACTCCCAATCCAAAAGATAACTGGCTGTACTGGTGGGTATATGTCCTTTGTTAAGACATCAGCCTGCTGCAAAACCTTTCCTGAGAAGTGAGGTACTTGGATTTGATGTTCTTCAGACTCTTATGGTATTGAATTCCCCACCTGTATGGTATAAAAAACAATCAACCCAGCCCTGGGGTGAAAGCAATTTTTCTCTATTCTGTTAAACTGTGAAGCCATAATGTACTACTAATTATTTTTATCTGTTAGGATTTTGTTATTAAAAGGTTGATATTTTTCAATAACTTTGCTGTCATAATTGCACGTTAAAAATTCTTTCTTTGGAACATTTTTTTGCAAACCCACACGTAGGATTGGTGTGGCAAGTTGCAAGGCTTGCATTTAAAAGTTTCAGCCACAGACAGATAGATATCTCTGTTCTCTATCATTGAGCATTGAATATAATCCACACTTGGCCAATCCACCTTGTTGACAAATTTTCAATGGCTAGAACAGATAGAAACTAACAGCTAGAAACGTAAATATGCTAACTAGCTCTTCAAATTGTTAACAGCAAACCCCAGAGCCAGGTTGTGTCAGCCCTGTTTTTCTCTAGTCAAAGCCATTGTGCTTTCTTTACACAGTTTAAATAAAGCAGACTTATAGAAATCACAGAATGATAAAAAAGTACTTTTAATATATTTAGGAGGAAAATGCACTGTGTGCACATATATGCATATATATATTAAATGAACTATATGAAAAGTTTCAAAGTATTGACATATGTGAAGATTCTTGATGGTAAGATATGGAATTTGTTTTTGCAATATATAGTAAAACATTGCACATCCTACTTAATAATGCTTTTTGTGTAATATATATAGCGTGTAAGCCCTCACATATGGCAAATGTAAATGAGAGACCAAATCCAGTCAATTAAAAAGTCTGCAGTGAAGACTGAATATATTAGAATATTTAAATAGAATGTGAATCAAAAGGTGAGTGCTTGAGAAGAGTGTATTACAATATTTTTACTTAATAGCTTAGTTCTGTAATATATAGGAAAATATTAACCTGTTATTGTAGATCTTATAGTATTTACTGACATTTAAAAAAAAGCCTACTTTTATTAAAATAAATTCTTATATGTAAGCTAGTCTTGATGCCAATTTTTTAATAATGACTACTATAAATGAGCAAAAAGTGCTAAGAATCAATTTCATAAGAAGCAAAATACCCTGTTTTTTACCAAGATCCTAGCTGTATTTTTTCCAAGAATGTATGTTTTGACATGCACGTTTTAATGTGCTTAGAGGGTCCTGCAGTTTATGTACTTTTAAGTCCTTGTGACTTTTGCTCTACTTTTGCAAAGATGAGGAAATTTGACATTGCATAACTAAAGTGTAAATAAATGCATGAATATATAACATTTAAACACCTACAGATATTTTCACTTCATCTTTGTAAAGTTTCCGAGTAGCAGAATCTGGTGAGAAAAAAATGTGTCTTGTCTTGTCAGCTATGGGATTCTGTCATTATAATCCCCAGCTCAAGAAAGGGTGATGTAATGCCCAAATGTTTAAACTTCTGGGCTCAAAACTCCAAAGAAGAGGAAATCACTATCCCTTGTCTGCCTACTGCAATCCATCAGTTATGGGTGGTGGTGGTATTATTACTACTACTGCTATTATTGTTATTATTATTACAGGAGAAAATAGAACAGTTAATAGTTTTGCTGACACGGTGATGCAGTGTACACTGCCCTCATTCTTAATCACTAGGATTCAGGCCCTGGTTCAGAGGTGTGCTCCAGCAGTGCCTCATTTAAAGCAAGTGGCCGTTGAGCTGACTTAAATCATATTGGTATCAATTTTTCTGAAATACTGGCAAATCAAAAGAAAATCCCACACAGATCTTTGAAGGAGCTGTAATGTGAAAGAAGGGTTAAGTGGACTTCTCTACAGGATGATTTAGGATATTTATATAATCTTTGGACCAGTTTTGTCCTGTCATCAATGACTTGCAGTGGGAGTTTCAAATGGATATTGATGTGTCTTCTCCAAAACAATTTAGAGGAATTTTATAATCCAAGCACCAAATTTTTCCCTGTAGTGTCAAAAGTCAGTGTGAAATGTGTATGTGAGCTCATAGAAATCTGTAGTTCACGGTCTGTATTTCAGTCTTCATTCACCAATCATGAAGAAAGAGCTAGAAAAAAGAAAGACCAGAGAGGATGTCAGTCCTAATTATTCTTGAATTCAGTGTATCTGAACATGACAAATGGCTAGTCAGGATTCAGCCATGCATTTACTCTGCTAATGCATTCATATTTATCCAAGGAAGAAAAAAAAAAACTTTTAATTTTCCTTTATTATATGTCATCAGCTCAATTAACCATTATATTTGTAGTAAAATACTGGCAAATTACTGCTTTCTTATTTTGGCTTGCCTGAAGATTTATGGCTATTAGCATTAATTTGTTTGCATTATATGGCATTTCTTTCTCTCTTTAACAGCAGCATGCACTTTACTCTGAATGTTTTTTTTCTGTGTTTGCTGCCATTTCAATATTGCTTACTAACATTTAATATATTTTGCTTTTTTATTTTGCTGACAAAGTTGCATTGATGAAAGCTGATTTGCAAGGTAGATAGCCCTGTGTGTACCAAACAAGACTGAAACCCCCAATGCACAGTTGGATTTCTGCAATAAATGCTTTGTACATTTCAGAACTAAAATGTGTTATTTTATTTCAGATTTTCTTTCACACCTCTAAAACAATAGGCTATGTGAACCTTCATTTTCCAGCATAGCTTGCATAAAGGCTTTCAGTCTTGACTATGTTTGTATAGTGATTGCTTTAGTGCTTTGATCATTCCTTTTCAAATTTCTTTATATTTCGATAGTCTACTTATGATTCTCTAGAAAGAGAGTAGCTTTGTTTTTCATGCGTATGTCACATTTTGGCATGCCAGTTCATTAGTAGTCTGATTTTCTGCATTTTCCCTTAAAAAAAGGAACCTGCATGGGATCCCTGAAGCATGTGAATCAGTACTTGCCAACATTCCTGCCAAAAACTCCCAAATGCCTCTTAATTTCAGACCTAGATCATTTAAAATAATTTGTGGGATTAAAAGTATTGTACAGTGTAGCTTCTTCTTTTTTTTTAATTTTGTTTTGTTTTTAATTTTACTTTCCAGTCTTTACTTTCATCTCCCAGAGCTTTGCTTTCTGTGGCATCTGGCTTTGCTATTTGAAATGTATTTACAGGAAAAAATAATACTGACGTTTTTAGAAAACATTTAGCCAGTTAATGGTCTGACACAAGTTTAACAAATAACTTACAACAAAGTTAATGTTCCCACTGTACCTGGAATAACTCTGCTTCAGTTTGTACATTCTTCTGTGTTTGACATATCAACCTTAAAACTAAAGAAAAACACCCTTTTAATATTACATGCTGCTACAAAATCAGCAACTTTATGTGTGTTTTACTTTAACTCTTTGCTCATTTTATTTGAGATGTTGGCAACTAGTTAATGTGATCCAATGAGAAATACCTTTCTTTGGAAGACAAAGTGCAAGTCCTTTTTTTGTATGTTCTCATCAGGCCCCAGTACAACGTGCCAAGAGGATTCATGTGCAAACCAGGGAGTGTGCTTACAGCAGTGGGATGGATTCAGTTGTGACTGTAGTATGACCTCCTTTAGTGGACCATTATGCAATGACCGTAAGTACACTAAAAAATGCTGATCTGAACGCTTGAGAGCTTTAAGGCAATATTGGAAGTAAGTGTCTGAAGCCTTATATTATTTTAATATTAGATATTTAAATGAACTGGGAAACCCTGTGAAAATCTGCAAGGCTTGTGGGAAGAACATGGCTAAAATATACAGTATAAATTTTGGACAATGTGCAGTATCAAACACAGATAGAAGTCAGTTTTATTACACTTGATTGCATGTCTAATATACTCATGGTTACCTGTTTGAAATAATCCCTTTCCTGCATAAATGTTACAAATAGGGGTTTTTTCCTGATTGAAAAAACCTTTTGCATTTTATTATCTTAAGCTATATTGTAATTTTGTAGCATTATATCATGAGGGCTATAATTACTGTGAAACAGTTGACAAGGCTCATTATCTCCCTTTGTAGATTTCTTTAGATGACACACTAAGCATGCCAATAATAAAAGCATGCCGAGTGTTTTAGTTCTTTTAAATTTCATCTGAGTAAAACTACGTAACATACACCAACCATCTGGTCTTTCAGGAAAAACTTAAATGTGTCAAAAATAAGGGCCTGATTCACCAATGTGAATTCTAGTTTCATTCCAATCTAGCCTTATTGATCTAAACAAAATTATGGAGAAGTGAAAGTGGATTAGTAATGCAAGAGCCATAATGATCCATGGTAACTGATTAAAGTGAGCTATTGAGTTTTCTTTTTAACTCGTCACATTTGAAATATCCAAATGTTGCATATTTTTATATCCATATGAAGAGGGAATTTCTTTAAGGTTAAGCATTTTTATTTCTATTTGTATATCTTTCTCTGAATGAATGACTGATGGTAGAAAGTGGTGGTATGACTGCCTAGTTAAGCAATTTGGATTTTTATGTCTTGTTCTAGTTCTCCACTCTACAGCAAGGTGTACCACCTTGGACAAACCCTAAAATAACAGAATATTTATAAGCTGAATAAATTTTGTCTCAAATTGTATAAAGCATGAGGCTATAATATAAATTATATGTAAAAGCTACATTAATTATTCTCATGAAAGTTCCACTTTTCTACTCTTGGCCATGTTTGAAAACTATGGAAAGGACTCACCTCAGTCTGTTTCTCTGCAGTTGCTGTCATGGTAGAAATGAAATGTGGTATCAAAAAGCTTTCGCTAATTTGAGCAAATGTTTGGGTTTACTTTCTGTATATGAGTTTGACCTTCCCAGCAATGTGAGTGATTAGTCATACTGTTAAACATATATTTTTAAAGATTTCAATCCCCTATCTGCTACAGGAGAAAATTATTTGTTTCTATTTTACTTGTCAGTTGTAATTTCTGTTCTTCTATGATCTTTGAGTTCTTCCGAAAGTAACTAAAGATTATGAATAGGAACTTATATATTCCACATCTAGCAAAAGAAAAAACACTGTTTATAAATTTGTCTTAGTAGTAACTGATGTCTGGACCTGGAATATTCTATGAATTATTTCTTCAAGTGACAGCTACTGCATAAATTTGATGAAAAGACGGATTTACATGAGAAAGATATTTAACAATCTGTGAAGGCTCATTTGTATGGTAACATTATGGACTACATTGCACACAATCAGATAATTCTCAATATACTACCTCTGATGATGGCAAAGGAGTACCTTTAGTACATGGCTGCCAAAAATACTTACTTTTTCCCCAGACAAATCATTTTTTTTATAATGTTCTATCACAAACATGAAATATGAATTTATCCTAGATATAGATGCTTTGTAGTAGAATGCAGAGTCTGGTAAATGTAATACATTTGGTTTCTGCTTTATCTTGGCTCCCCAGATTAGTTCAGATACCAAAAATCTGCAAAGCAAATCTAACAAGGGAGATTTTTCATAATGGTGTACATGAGGGAAAGGAGGAGAAATGATGTTGTAATCTCAGTGTCATCTAGGTACTTCTAGGCTGCTCTCTGTTGTGTTTGGGAAGAGCGTATTGGAAAGAGGAATGATGAAATGTTACTACAGTTTTTAGTAACTTGCACAGGCTGCACACCACAGGCTAAACTTCTGCAGCACTTAAGTAAGAAGAATTCCCTTCCCATGAAGAAAGATTATCTCAGCGGCAAGTCTAGACTTGCTTGTTGCTGAAAAATGTATCCCCTTCAGAAGGACCTAGGCATGTTCCTGAGCGGTGTTTGTGAGCATGTTTCCATTGCAGATTGCACATGGAGCAACCCCAGTTGACAAAGGCAGAAATCTAACCCAGTATTGCTACATAGACAGGCCCTTGGCTTACTTTACATTTGAACATGCTGTTTTATGTAAAATAAAGTATTCAGGACATCAGAATCTCATAGATAGAGAGTTTCTGTTATCAAACCCAAAAATTGACCACTTAAAAACAAGTGTCGGTGGTCATAAAAGAAACAGTTAACAGTACCTGGTTTATGGAGACTTGAATCCCTCCTGTGTTGCGTGTCCACGTCCAGGTGTTGTCAGTGGGGAGGCTGCACGGTGGCCTCAGTGAGGAGAGGCCAGAACTGCCCCATACCAGGCACAGCCAGCTCCAGTGGACTCACCACAGGGCACAGCTGAGACCCTCAGCCAAGCTGGTGGCACCTCTGTGAAAACACAGTTAGAAAGTATGCCATTCTTACCAAAATGCTGGACAGATGAAGGAGGAATGAACAAAAAGAGTGAGAAACAGCAGAGGGAACACCAAGGTCAGAACAGGGTTGTGGGTGAGCATCTGGGTGGGAGTTTGGCCCTCAGCCAGGATTACCCCACCACATCTCCCCATTATTTTGTTCCACAGTTAGCCCAGCACACCTCCCCACCTTAGGGAACATACCTGAGTTTAAATTTCAGAGTGACAAAATGGCTGAGGTGAGAGGGGACCTGTGGAGGTTGTCTAGACCAACCCCTTCTGCTCAGAGCAGCATCAGCTCATACAGGTTGTCCAGGGCTGTGTCCCATTGGGTTTTTAATATCTCCAAGGATGAAGACTCTGCAGCCTCTCTAAGCACCCTGTGCCAGTGCTCACTCACGCTCACAGTAAAAACATTTTCCTTATATTTAAATGAGATTTTGTGTATTTCAGGTTGTGCTTAGTGCCTCTTGTCCTGTCACTGGGCACCATTGAGTAGAATCAGTGTCTTCTTTACTACTGCCCATCGGGTATTTTAAAACTTTTATAGGATCCCCACTGAGCCTTCTCCAGGCTGAGCAGTCCATGCTCTCTCAGCCTCTCTTCGTATGAGAGATGCTTCAAGCCCTTAATCACCTTAGTGGCCCTTTGCTGGCCTTATTCTGGTATGCTCATGTTGCACTGGGGAGCCCAGCACTAGAAGATAGTGCTCCAGATGCATCTCAACAGTGCTGAGTAGAGGGGAAGAATCACACCTCTCAACCTTTCTGCAATGTTTTTCCTAATGCTGCCAATGAGGTTGTTAGCCTTCTTTACCTCAAGAGCACATTGCTGACTCGTGTTCAACTTGGTGCCTACCAGGGCTCCCCGATCGTTTTCTGTAAAGCTGCTTTCTAACTGGTAAGGCCCCAGCCTGTCCTGGTGCATCAGGTTATTCGTCCCCAGGTGCAGGATTTGGCATTTTCCTTTGTTTTGCAAGGTTCTTGTCAGCCCACTTCTCCAGCTTGTCAGTATCCCTCTGAATGGCAGCACATGCATCTGGTCTACCAACTACTCCTCCCAGTTTTTTATCATCTGCAATTTGCACAAGTGTGCACAAAGTACATTGCTGCACTTGAGTTGATACTTTCAGCATCTTTCTTATAGTAACTTCAGTTGATTTGGCATGCACCGTTTCTAGTCTTTAAGATGTAAATATTTCATGTGTATCATTCTTGTCTTTAATTTCCAAAACAGAGAGTTTGGAGGAAATAATGAAAGAAATAGTTTCTTGAAAAGTGTTATAGTACATTCTACTAATACAGTGTGCAAGACGTTTCTTTAATATTTCTTGTAACAGCAAATTATTACTCCTGTGCTGTTCATTTTATTATTCCAGGTGAAAATGTGCACAGCTTAAAATGAAGACTTTTTAAAAAATTCTCTCAAAATAAGCAGGTAAGGCAGGTTGCTTCTTTCCCAGTCCAAGAGTGTCCTCTGTCTGACAGCTAGAAAGAAGGACAAGTTTAGGGAATGTGCTCCTATGGAAAATACGGGGCCAGGCAAACATAAGGCTACAGTTTTACAACTGTAGTCAGGAACACCCACAGTTTAATCCACAAAAGTTTTGCTTATTTGCAAATCTCAGTACCCTGCTAGAGTGAGCATGGAGTACCTGTCTACAGGTCTACAGGAGCTCCTGTGGTGGCACAGGTAGGAAGATTCTGTGTGCTGCTGCAGTTTCCTATTTACTGGAAGATAAACAAGGCAAAGGAAGTTTTGACCCCAAGATGCTGCACAGATTATCATTATCTCTTTTGATGTGGTATGATACTTGGAAATTCAGGGCAACCGTGATCTTTAGATGTGATAGACAGAAGTGTTACACTGATAAGTGTAAAGCAGACCAGTAGCAGTTGTTCCTACAAATGGGATTATATAGAAGCCTGTACTAAAAGGACAGTTAATAGCTGTGCTTACAAACGGATGGCTGCATGCAACTCCTCTGAGAAAATACATCATGAACATTGTAACTATTTCTAACAGCAGGTTATGTAGTGAAAGCTATCCTCCCAGGGAATTCAGCTTTTTTATAAGATTATGGTTGAAAATTACTCTGGCAAAACAAAACAAAACAAATCTAGAAGAGATTATCTGCTTTCTATAAGTTTACATCTGTTTTTACTCGGGCAGTCTTTAAGTATAGCCATATTAGTGAATGTAATGGCATGTTTGTGGAAACAAATACTGCTATTATGGCATAGAAAATAGCAGACATAATAACATTGTCACATTACATTAGTATAGAAATGTTCTGTTTCAAATTACAGGGCAGCTTCAACATTGTCTGCTACCATAAGGGAATAATGTATTGGCACTGTACTTGTGATGGTATAGCTAACACTGTGTCAATACTTACATTAAAATCCATTTCTGAAAGGTTAGAATTCCACCACGAAGTCTTTTCTGACTAGGAATTTTACATTCTCAACCACTGTGAGGAACAAAACTTGTTTAAAAGTTCTCCTGTTTTGTTTTGGCTCTTTACCAAGAAAAATCAAAAGCCCTCATTTAAATGGAGACGTGTCAATATTACAAAAAGGGTTCATGTAAAACATGTTTGATTTTCTTGATATTTGATTGCATTATAGAGATACTACCTTCCAGCTAAGACTGTATCTGTAGTGATGGTTAGTTTTTATTTTAAATGTGTTTGGATGTTAATATAATAATTGTGTATTGGGATGATTTAATTGGAGATTGAACAATGAGTTCAAGGAAGGCCTGCTAGGAAAAGATGGGATCCACCTGCCAAGGTGGGGCAACAGCACCTTTGCTACAAACTGGCCAGCCTTCTGAGGAGAGAGCCAGGACTAGGAGTGGTGGTGAATGGAGATGAGAACTCATGATAAAGTGAGGAAATAGTGGACTGTGACAGGATAGTGTGGAGTTCTGCCCAGGGACAAGTGATGAGCCAGCTGAGAGCTTATGGGTTAGGGTTGTAGGGCAGACCAAAATCTAATATGATATGATGGATATCTGCTACAAACTGGCTGATAAGGAGGAAGAAATAGACAAGGCCTTCTTCAGACAGGTTGAAGAAGCCTCATGTTCGCAGACCTAGTCCTCATGGGGGCCTTGAATTACCCCAGTATCTGCCAGTGGAGAAACAGGGCAGGGCACAAGCAATCTAGGAGATGTCTGGAGTGCATTTACTTGCTGACACAGGTGATCAAGGAGCCAATGAAGGGAGACACACTGCTAGGCCTCATATGTACAAAAAAGGAAGAATGGATCAGGGTTGTGATGGTCAGGAAGTTCAGGTTATTGAGAGGTAGGAGCAAGACAAAAAGCTGGAACTCAGTCCTGGACTTCAAGAGAGCAGACCTTGGTTTGTTCAGGGACCTGCTTGGAAGAATCCCACAGGGCCCAGGAGAACTGGTAGATTTTCAAGGATCACTTCCGTGAAGCTAAGGAACCTTCATACACAACCTCATACACAGCAAACCACGCAAAAGCAGCAAAAGGCAGGAGGAGCCTCTGACAAAACTCAAACATTAAAAGGTAGTATGCAAGAGGTGGAAGCAGGGTCACATGGCCCAAGAAGAATACAGAGATGCTGTCCATGCATGCAGGGATGGAGTTATGAAAGCCAAGGCCCACTTGCGTTTAATCTGGCAAGGGATGTGGAAGGGTAACAGGAAGAGCTCCTAATGGCATTGAAAGCAGGAAAATGTGGACCTGCCACTGAATGGGGTGAGGGGACCTCATGGCAAGGGACACAAAAGAGACTGAGGTATCAATCTTTGTCCTGGTCTTTATTGGTTGGACCAGCCATTAGCACTTTCAGCAATCCCAGGTCCCTGAGACCAATGGGAAAGTCTGGAGGAAGACTCACCTTGGTGAAGAAAGATCAGGTCAGGGAATATATAAACAAAGTCAACATATACAAGTTCCTGAGACCTTATGGGAGTCATCCATGAGTGTGTCAGGTCATTGCAGTGCTGCTCTTATCTATGAAAAGTCATGGCTATTGTGGGCAGTTCCTGAGAACTAGAAAAAAGTAAATGTTTCTTCTGTCTTCAAGAAGGAAGATCCAGTAAACTACAGGTTGGTCAGCCTCCCCTCGATCCCTGGAAGGACAATGGAGAAAATCTGCCTGAAAGCCATTTCCTAACATATTAGGGACAAGAAGGTTATTAGGTGTAGCCAGTATGGACTTATGAAGGGGGAATCATGTATTATTAAATGACTGTGGATTTGGTACTTAGGTATTTGTCATTTTTTGCTAAGCTGACAACCTGTGTTCTGATTTGCAGCCATGCTGAGCACTCAAAATTGGGACATGTATGTTTCCAGAAAATCAAATCCTGATTATTTCAGATTGAACACACCGAACAGTGGATACTTTTGGCTGTTACTGAGGATAGTAGAAACTAGGCACTGTAAAAACACATTAGTTAAAGTTTGTGAGACATATGGATATTAGACTATTTGTCATTATAAAAATTCCAGGAGGAACTGAATGAGTCTGTCTTCAGCATAGTATTTGGAGAGTGCATTAAGTAATATTGAGGTTATACTTTGAACCACAAAAACCCTAAATATTGAGTCAGCATTCAACTTTTGCAATAAGTGAGCAGTTTTTTAAACACTAGCGTTCTTCACTGCAGAACTCTGATCAAAACAGGCACACTCTAGCACTGAATGAGATGAGAGTCTTATACTTTGTGAACATGTAATTAGCAATTATGTAATAATCCATATGCAAGGAGGGGTAATTTTATATTGCACACAGAATTGTAGACCTGGATTTCCTTAGGTTTGCAGTGTTTTGTGTTTAATGTAATGTATGTGTATATATATTTTAAAAACAAACCACACACTATATTTATAGTGCATAAAAAATAAGAGTATTTATTATTTTCTCCTGTCCATGCCACTGACTCTTTACAGTCTTCTGAACTATCATACGGTGTTGGCAATGGATAGTCATTCTCTCACAACGTCTTCCTTCTTCTCGAATGCAAATCAGAGGATGATATTCACATAATCTCTGTTTACATTATCAGTCTGGTATTACACAAATTATGGATTTAAATCATTTTACCGCATATATTTGTTTCACATTTATTAATTGATTTAACTGTTATGGATACTGCATCTTTTGGACCTTTTGGCACCTAGACTTAAGATCCGTCTTAATGTTACTTTTGTGAAAAGGGTATATATAAAATAAAGAAGCTAATTAAACCAGTGACCAAAAGCTAAACTAACCATAAGAACCATTCAGTAGTACTTTCCAAAATAATATTACGTACTCCTGGCTAAGGCTTTGCAGTTGCTAGCTACTAACAAATTTATAACCTGCTATTCAGAAAAGGGACAGAAAATTCCTCAGAGTACTTTAAAATACATTTTATTTCCATCTCCAGTAGCTGAGAGTTTAAAAATCTGTCCCTGATAACATACCCATCTAAATACTTCATATGATTATTTTGCCACAGAGGATCACAGAGCACAGGAGAAATAAAGATAGCTGCACACAAAATTACAATGCAGGGCAAGCCGCTGGAATTAACTAATTGAAGAAACCTCAATTTGTTCAGCTTATCTTATCCAATATCTCTGTATAATGAATATCTGGAAGTTCTGGTGACAAATATCAGTGGCCTAATTTGTATAAACTTCAAAGGAAGTAGGACTTCACACATGCAGTGTTGAAAATGCAGAAATGTTGATGTGTTTAGGAGAATTAGAAAAACTGTAAAAAGAGCAAAGAAAGCAAGAAGTGTTGCCTGTGAGCCATGGCTGTGGACCAAGATTACATTTTTTTAACTTTCATTTTTATTGGAATCCTAATCGGGATAGACTGCATCTTGACCCGTCTGGCTCCTGTGATGTTACATGGGAGCACATGTTGCTCCAGCCACAACTATGGAGCATGACACACAGGTGACAACATTTTTCCAAGGTTTTAGTGGCCTAGGTCTATTAGATTTTTTCCTCCTCTCTTTCATGTGGATTTTGTAGTATGTAGATGTTGGCCTTTCATTAAGATATATCTATATATATAATGTAAGTGAACAGGCATGCTTTTGCAGACAGTTTGAAAACAAGGTTTAGAATTTTTTTATTTTTTACATACCAGTTCTGGAGTAGTTATATGAGCTATCCATGCCTAAAAGAGTTAAGTAATTTCCATTTTCTTAAATATATTACAAACAATCCCTTTAAAAAATGAAAAGAATAGAAAGGTTTTTGACAGTGATTGTAGGAGCTCTTATAGGTGAGAATATTTCTAACAAGCAGTAATAAGTAAGATTTAAAGTGGGATACTTGATACAGAAAAAGCCAAAAAGGAACTTTCAGCGTAGCCAGAATACATTGTTATAGTTGTGCTCGTAGCTCAAATAGAAGCAATTTTGCAACATTTCTGGCCTACTCAGAGGTATTTTGTATTTCACAATATTAAAAATGGAACATAGTGTCAGAAAATTGCAGGCTTCTCTCTGCCTCTAGAGGAATCAAGGGAGTAATTAAATTGGATTTTGGTATGTCAATAATATCTTTCTCTTATTAATGGCATAATAATTTTTATAAATCAAATCCTAGAAGTGTTTCCAGTGTCATAAAGGTGAAAATGATTAAGGGTTAATTAAATATATTCTCATGGAACTCAAATTATTCTGTTGGGTATCGTTAGATTCCTTTCTCTAGAACTTTCAATTATTACAATTTAATAGCAGACTATGTACAATTCAGGCCTGAAATTTGTGTAGCCAAAAGCTATTCACAGTAATAAGCATACTGGACAAGTGCTGTCACTGTTCTTTCTCACAGATTTTTCTGAACATTCCAACAATATCATATATTAAAATCAATTTTAGGTAACCAGTAGTTTTCTAATCAAGATTAATCACTGTATGTGGCACAGCTGGAGCAGAAGTTTTAGCTCTGTAATGGTGTCAGTCCTTCCTCTCCAACAAACCCAAAAAAAGGGCAATGAGTAAGTGCTAGTTTTTTAATAGATGACAGCTGCAAGGGTCACAAATAGTAAGAAAGAAAAAGCTTTCCCAAGCAATGCCTTCTAGAACCTATTTATGAGAGTAGCTCAAAGTGTATATGGGGAGTCTGGTAATATATTTTATGTGTAAGATATTTAAGTACAATGGTACAAAGATGCACAATGGTGCTTCAGAAAGATAAAATTATTCAGTCTTTCTGAACTCTGTACAACTGGACTCAGGTTACTAAGGCAACCTGATCTTCCTCAGCATGTATTGTGGCTTGACAGATCGATAGGTTAGATTCAAAGTAACTACATCCATATGAGGAACTCCTATACTCATTGTAAAACAAGATTTTGGTGGTAGCTTGATACCATCTTCGGAGACTTCTGTGGGTTCATTTTTGCCAGGTCCTGCAGAAAATTGAGGCAAAGAAAACCTTGCTATTAAAAGCAGAGTAAACAAAATTACCTAAATCTTATACGGGTAAATCAAGGTGTTCTGGAGTCCAAATTAAAGTTCTGTGTAACTCCTCAGAAGCTGAGAATGGAAGCATGCACTCGAGTAATGGCAAGGCACAGAGAAGGATACATTATACAGACATTTTTGCAGCTTTCATGATTTTGTTCCCTTGCTATAGGATGGGTATTTTACCTGGTTTTGACCACTTTTGGCCTGCCATCTCCATCTAACCAGCAGTTAACCTCAATGAAATTTTGTGTTTTTCTTAGCACATGCATCCATAAGCATGCTTACTCTCTGTGTCATATGTAATGTTTAAGATCCTTCAATATGTCACTTTGACTTAGGCTTATGAATCTTGTATGCTGATGTTGTGTTTGCAAGTCTTCATAGCTATTCTCTGCTTAGGTATTTTAAGAAATTATGGAAGAAGGTAAGAGAGTAATAACAGTATGAAAAAATACTGATGGAAGCAGTACTCCTAGGGCTGGCAGAATTTTACAAGGTTTTAGTGTCTGGTTGCTTAATGAAGGCAACTGCCAAATGAAGTCCCAGCCTGGGGAAAACCACTCCATATTAAAAGTAGTCAATACCCAGCTTGGGTACTGAAAAGTTGGAACTGTATAAAAGAGGGTGAAGAACAGCTAATGCTCATGAAGCTGCTTGGTGCCTGCAAACCCAATTTAAAGGCTGCTTTAAGGATGCTTGTCAATTTGATGCTAATTCTGAAGGAACGTTCATGCTGCTAAGCTTTGCGCTATCACTGTTTGTAATGAAGCTATGCTTTGAATTGAAAACAGACATGGTAAGAAGCACATCATTTCACTGTAAACATCCACATACTAAAAAACACTTAAAATGTATGATATGCAGTGTTCAATGTCAGAGTGCATTAATATTTACAGATAACATTTGCAAATCATCTTAAACTCCGAGTCTGCTTTACCATATAAGGAAGTCCTCCCTATAGCATGTGTGTTGTTTTAAAATTCTCTCCCTTTTAAACAGTGTAAATCTTAAGAAAACTTCTAATCAGATAATGGTCTGGTATTTGAATTATATGAAATATTTCACACAGAGGTCAGAGTAAATGGAGATTGGGAACTTAATGCTGCTCAGAAGCACCAGCTGTGGAGGACCACTACCTCCTGTCCAGAGATCCTAAAAATAGGAGCTGAAGGTGCTCAGTCTGTCTAAAAATCAAGTTTTTTATCATGTATGCAATACAAATGTAGCTGTGTGATGGGGAAGAGAGGTGTACATATACATCCTGAAATAAGGCCAGGACAGATTCTTGCTACCAGCAAACTGAAATTCCGTTACAATTCAAGTCTCATATCAGCATTTGAGTGACTAATTTAAATATGTTGAAATCCGAAGTCACCATATATGGTCATAGCATTTTCCCTCTCAACTGTTAAACCCATCTCCTGAAATTAAACCAAGATTTTTTAAACTTGCTTTAAATTCTTTTCACGCACCTTTTTTTCCTCTTTATCCCATCCTCTGGATCACCAAAACATGTTAGACTAGACTCAGGTTAATTGCTGTCATGAATTTTCTTCTAGTTCAAGTAGTAATTCTAGGTTGGCTTTACTGTCTCATCAAAAATTCATCAGAAAGTTGATTTCAACCACTGAGTCTGTAAGTGACAGATGGTCATATCTTTGCCTCGTGTTAATTTGTTTGCTTTAAATACTCATGTTATTTGGTGCTTACTAAAAACAGCCTTTTCTTGTAACTTCATGACCTGTAATCATAGCGTCTGTCACATATTTGAACTAGTTTTATAGCCAACTCATATCTCTGGTTTTGACTTTGGTCCAGAACACTCCTGAAGAGAATCAGAAACACTACAACCCTTCATCACATCGGAAGGAGCCAAATGGCCTCCTTAGTCTTTCACCATTACCTGTATTGTAAAAATATACTTGTAATTAAAGCCCCCCTGCACTGTTTCTCCTTCAAGCAGTTGTATGCTGTACAGCATATATACAAGTGTTACCCAGTATTTCTGGAAAACATCAGAACCCCTGCACAAGTATACTTATGTTTTGCATGAGCAGTAAATTGGGCACATTCTAAAAAAAGTGAGGTATACTGTGCAGGTACAATGCCATCTGTATAGCTCTTTCACAAAGGGTTCGAGACTGCTCAGAAGTAACAGGCTTGGTACACATAAAGACCTGATGTGTATATGTGCAGGGGAAAAGCTTGAGCTTCCTAAGGGTCTAGCAGTTCAGCCAAGGTGCTGAATATCTGAAAACCTTAGACAAATATGAAAAATCCTCTGATTTTAGCCAGAATCCCAAAGCCAAAGAAGAGGCTGTTCAAGGGGGCTACTTGGGTATCTATTTGGTAATCTTCTCCCACCTGCTTGCTCTCTTTGGCCAAGTTCTGCTTTAGCCTTGAGCTCCGATCTTTCCTGTTTTATTCAGTCTTTTCTCTTTTTTTGTCTGCTAAAAGGATGGGGACACATTTTAATAGGCTTCCTTCTGTAATCCCTGAGGGGAAGTCTTTATGGCAGGAAAATATTCAAAATGATAGTATCTCTGTAATTGAAAGCAGTACCAGGAACAAATGAAAAATGTTTCCAAATTTGCTGGACCAGTAGTGGCATGTCAGATCAAGTTCAGATATTTTAAGAACTAAGCAGATTTAATTTCTGTACAACTGGAGCCTGAAAATTTTTAAAAATCATAATTTTGAGAAGATTTGCCTGAACAAACATAATCTTATTTCCCCCTGAAATTCTACCCCAAAGCTTTTATTTTTCTAGCCTCTACTTGCTACCAACATGTATTACTAGTGATATTTAATTTGAACTACTTAATGCAGCTTTACTGGGATGACAGCCAACTTCAAAGAAAGCTTCTGTAACACCAACAAATGCACAGGGCCAAGGGATGATATTTTCACTGAAGATTAACCTTTTCCTGTGGATGATACTGTATGCCAGACAAAAGGGAAAAGCTTATGGATACTGGTTCATAAGCCTGTAACAGAAATGTGATATATTGTAGTTTCAGATGTCGAGGAAAAGTATTTATCATAATTTGACTATTTCTGTATTGTGAGGGTTTTTTTGATCAATCCAGATAAATAAGTCATCTAAGGAATTGCTCCAACTTGTTTCTCAGCCCCATTCTCTAGACAGAATGAAGTCAGGATTAAGGTAGTGTAATAGTAACGATGTTGTAAAAAATATTGATGAATGAAGTTCTTTGGAAAACATCAGTTTTAAAAGTCATAACTGAAGTGTCTTCTGTATGTTTAGAGCAGGAATAGCATCCAAAGTGGTAACATAAAATTCCCATAAGACTCTGCTAATGTAACCCTACCTTCTGAAATGGGGGTGTCAGTGGAAGTTGGGATGGCACATAGATATTTTTGTGTCTCGTCACATAATTCAGCATCACCGGCACAACTGTGGTGGCTGTGGGGGGACCAACTGGTAGCAAATTTCAGACTCAAACTTCTGATCCAGCACTGCACCCTAAGCCAAAACCTTCAGGAACTACATCTTTAGTTTAATATGCCAGAAATAATTATGATGAGGGGATGCTGGAAACAGATAGTTTGCAACTGCACAGAGTCTGCTTGGAGGTCTGTAACTAGCAGTGTTCCCCGGGGTCTGTGCTGGTTCCAGTCCTGTTAAACATATTCATCAATGACCTGGACAATGGGACAGAGCGTACCCTCAGCAAGTCTGCTGATGAGACAAAACTGGGAGGAGTGGCTGATACACCAGAAGGCTGTGCTGCCATTTAGTGAGACCTGGACAGGCTGGAGAGCTGGGCCAAGGGCAACCTCATGAAATTCAACAAAAGCGTGTGTAGGGTCCTACACCTGGGAAGGAACAACCCCATGCACCAGTACAGGCTGGGGGTTGACCTGCTGGAAAGCAGCTCTGCTGAGAAGGACCTGGGAGTGCTGGTGGACAGCAGGCTGACCCTGAGCCAGCAATGTGCCCTTGTGGCCATGAAGGCCAAGGGTATCCTGGGCTGCATTAAAAGCAGTGTGGCCAGCAGGTCAAGGGAGGTTATCCTCCTCCCTGCTCCACTCTAGTGAGACCACATTTGGAGGACTGCGTCCAATTCTGGGCTCACCAGTTCAAGAAAGACAGGGAACTACTAGAGAGAGTCTAGTTTAGCCTGGAGAAGAGAAGACTGAGGGGGGATCTTATCAATGCTTATAAATATCTGAAGGGTGGGTGTCAAGAGGATGGGGCCAGACTCCTTTTAGTGGTGCCCAACGACAGGCCAAGCGGCAATGGCACAAGTGGGAACACAGGAAGTTCCACCTGAATATGAGGAAAAACTACTTTAATGTGAGGGTGACAGAGCAGTGGAACAGGCTGCCCAGGGAGATTGTGGAGTCTCCTTCCCTGGAGACATTCAAAACCCTCCTGGAGGTGGTCCTGTGCCCCCTGCTCTAGGTGTCCCTGCTTGAGCAGGGGGCTTGGACAAGATGACCTTCTGAGGTCCCTTCCAACCCCTACCATTCTGTGATTCTGTAATCTTGCTCAGTTTATACATAATATGTTATTGATATGTAAATATTGGTGAACTTTCATGTTAAATAGTTTGTAAGACTGGAAAGCATAAGAAAGAACCAGGTAGAGAAGATGTGGTAGGCTGTAGGGAATGAACCTTGCATATAATTGTTGGCAGTTGTACAGCCTCAGCTCATAAATTCTGGGAGATACTGGGTAGTTTGAAGCAGAGTTCGGAGTGATAGTAATCACTAAGCGCGTAAGGCCTACCAGTTTTTAAGAATACTAGAAGGTATGGGATATCTGTACACAACCTTGTTTACTTTTAAATTTATTTAAACAGAAATATGGACTATTGAGGAACATCTGTACATGAGCATATACTAATTTCCCCCGTAAATATTCTGAAATTAAATTTACTATGTATGTTTATGTGAGTAAAAATGTGGATGGGTACAGAATTGTAAAAGTGGTCTCATATGAAAACAAAAATTTCTAGATTAATATACTCTCAAATATAATTTAAATTATTCCTTTATATCACTGTTAAGTGATTCTGAAAAAATCATTTTTTCATCACTCTGTTAAAATATAATTGCAATTTTTTAAAAACTGGGAATGGGAAATTTTATCATGGACCAATAACAGCATTTTGGAAGCTTTTCCTGTCTTCTTTTATATATACATACACACACCAGTAATCCCCTTTTCACATTAAGATGTCTTCTAAAATTCTTAGCTGAGTTTCTGTTTTTTTAACAGTGTGAACATTTTGTCTAGGTTTTTTTTATCCTGCCTCAAGATGAAAAAGCTATAAATCCAAAGATGAGTTTTTATATGAGTTTGCACATTGCAGGCATTCTGTTTTCCGAGCAGGTGTCTGAAAATGTATGCACTTCATTAGATGTACTTGTTTAACTGGGTAGAACCTTCATCTTTGTGGGCAAGTAAAAATGAGAAAGGAGTACAGAAGAAATACACAGCTCAGAGGTCCCTGGAGACCTTCAGGATTTAACCTTCATTTGCTTTTTAATTTTAGAATTCTTTATTATTATATGGAAGCATGTGGTTTAGTTCTTCAAGTTGGCAGGTGGCAGCAATCCCATAATTATGATCTTGGTTGTATGCTGCCAATGCACAAAGGGGAACCATGGTAATCCACTCCAGTGTATTTTCAGTAGTCATTGCATATTGCTCATGCTTCTTAGTATAAAATTCTATGTAAATCTCACTGTAGTAATAAAAGTACTGAAGTTATAAAAAAAAAAAAAATTTTAACTTTTGCAGAAAGTAACATAAAATCATTAGCCATCATACACCATTCTGCCATAGATAGCAATAAAAATGTTTAATAATCATGAAAAATACACATTCCTGTCCAGACTGCCTTTTTTTTTACCAAGGCTCAGCTATTTAATCTATAAATTATTTAACCTACACTTGTCCTTAAAATATGATCGTGTCATCATTTATGTTCAGTTTAAATCAGCTTTTAAAGGAAAACTTTTGCAACGATATCTTTTTCTATTGCCATTTGTGCTGTAAAACTTCTATTTATTAGTATTTTTATTCCATTTAGATAGACTGTGATTTATCTCTTTCCTCAGCTTAGTAAACGTTTAGGTAGTAATTCTCTGTTGTTGTTTATGACTGGACTTGAGGCTGCTTTCAACCACTTTAAGACCTTTTTGTTTTCCCTCTTGGAGTAGCATAAAAGGGCCTTAAGTCAAAATCCAGTATATCTACAGAGAGCCAGAGTAATTACCTTAAGAAGACAGAATGCAATGGTGCTGTCAGAACAAGAAATCTCTCCTCTGCCCCCAGCCCCCAGGACAGCAAGACAAATAAGCAAGAGTGTGGACCCAAAAAGGGAGATCAAAACTTTTCTTCTGGCTCTATGTTGGCCTGGATAATCAATGGGATTCTCAGATACACTCCCCTGAAGATGTGTCCCCTGTTCACTGCCCACATTGGCTTTTCTGCCAGCCTAAGTAGGCTCAGTTTGGGATTCATTCCTATTGGATGTAGGTGGACCACAAATAACAACTATTCACCTAAGCTATTACAGTATTATATACAGAAAGTGATTTCTGCTATCTGGACTGTTGTGTTATCCAGCAGAATGAAGAGTGTAACTTCTCAAGGAAAATCTGTCAAACATGTAGAGCATATGTCAGAATTAACATAACAATGAACAATTTTGTCAACTCCAAACTAGCAGCAATATTTCATATATCTTTATGAAAAACATCCAGGATATCGTGACATTTGGGATCTGAGTTCATGGATGATAGATACATTAGCAAAAGGTGATAATAACAAAACAATTATTAATCTCCAATGCCCATTTTTATGTGCACTTTTTCCTGAAAGGTTCTATAGCATCCCAAATGACTATGCTTCTGTAGCATGCTGCCCGTTCATATTAACGTCTGAGAGAGATATCAATGAATTTATTCATGAGAACATATGTGTCAATTCTGCAGACAGTGAAATAAGCATGCAATGATGTTGTGGCTATCACGATTAAGTATCACCTCTGAAAGCTGTTTCCTTTCAGCGCTGATATTTGCCCTGTGTTTATGCTGTGGATAGTCAATGGTGAAGATCAGACTAGAGGCAATTTCTTTGATGTTTTTAAAAGTAGGGAATAATTTTTTACCTATCTGAATGTCAGTTTGTCATGAGTAAATTAAAATGTTACAGAATGGAGACTGGCAATTATTGCCAGTTGTAACTTGAGTGGCATGCTTTGGTATTAGTATTCCTGGCAGGGCTTTTTTCCTGTCTTTGTAACAGGTAGCTGTTGTTTCATTGTATCTGTTTAAATAGGGAGAGATGGACATGGTGATAAATCAGATGTAGTAAAAACTCCTCCTGGTATTACATTTTCTTCATTTTTTCCTTTTTTTAAATATTTCCCAATCTGCATTTCCTTTTGGCATATTTCAGTCATTTTGTTTATGGGCCTAATTCTACTGTGATTGAAATTCTTGATAAAGCTATCTTAAATTCATTGGGAGCAAGATGGGTTTCTAGAGAGGCAGCTATCTTTGTAGACAGCTATGAGTGCTATCTCTGCCTAATGAAACCAAGGCCTTCATTGCTCTGATGTGCTTAGTTTCCAGGGTTGAATGTGCAGAGCTTGTACCTGAATGTGGTTCTGCTGCGTAGCTGTATAAACCATGGTACTGCACAGGGCCATTATTAAATTTACTGTATGCTTCTGTGGTTCCTGGCAGTGCAGTCTTGTCTACTGAGAAGCCGTCGAAATAAGCTCCTCAGGCAAAACATCCATTAAATTTTTTCTTTACAGAAAAAAATCTTCTGCTAATTTGCCACAATTTATGTTTGCTTTGTGATTCTGCAGCCAAGCCTGTCAATGAAACTGTGCTAATCATTAGGAAGTTAGTGCCTGTATGCATTCAGATATCCTACAACTACCACTCCATAACTAAAACAATATTCTAAAAGGGTTTGGTTTTGCTTTTCCTGCATGGTTAGAGCCTTACAGCATGTGATTTTGCACTCCTTTCTCTCCTTAAAAATCCTTGAGTATTTTGTTTGACGAAATAACTGTTCTTACAGTATACTTTTTTCTTTTATATAGTGTAGATTAATGATAGAAAATGGATATCTCGCAGATAAAATTACATACTACATACTATTGTGTCCTGTCTCAGACTTAAGCTCTGTAAGCTTTTAAAATTTGATCATTAGTCACTTATCTTCCATAATGTTACAGTTGGATAAAATTTGGAAAACAGTTAAATTAAAAGAAAAAAGAATAATAGGAGGCAGTAGGTAGCACTTTGTGGAAAGACCATTAGAATTGAATAGGGATTGGGTAGGAGATGCATATCTTTTAAAAGGTTTCAAGACCCCAGAAATCCAAAATGGAAAAAGAACTATTCAACCATTTTAGAATGTTATGTTGATTTTTTTTTCCCTTTTGGAGATGCACAGAAGTCTGTGGACCTTATCATCTCATGCAAAAAGCTGCAGCTCCATTCAGATTTTGAATAAACAATTTCCATTCCATTGTATTCCTTCAAACTTGAAATCTGTGGCTGTGTTGCTCATCTGAGAAGCTTAATGCTACAAAGTTAATACAAAAATATTTTAATTGCCATTTTGGAGACGACGAGCATCTCAAGAGGAGTGTGGTGCTTTCAAGTGATATTTTAGTATTAGTTTGAAAATAAATAAATTCCCACATCAGATAATCATGCAAGTGCAGGGATAAGATTATATCTGTCACATGCAGCAAAGTTTGTTCAGACAGCCAGAATTTTCAGGTGACTTGATTGGTCAAATTCTTATCAATAGCTAGGATTTGGTCTGGTGTTTGTGACTGCAAGAAAGTGCACTGACATGTGCAGTGAACAGCAATACCAGTCTGTGTAATTAATATCTCACTCCTTTCCTAATTATTTCTAAATCCTAGAAGGATTCTAAGAGTAACTTATGCTGTCTGAGGCCAGGAAAATTTAATTTTTAAGCAATGATTTTAGCTAGCTAAGCCATTTCAGACTCTCTCACAACATGCTGTATTTTACATTATTCTGCTCTGATTTTTTTTCTCATTCTGATCTCAGTGTCATAATTAGACCAGAGGTTTTACCAGGTTAGGATAAACCCACTTTTTACTATTGGCCAGATGCTAGATACTTATGGTGAGAGCTTAAAAGCTGAATGGCTGAGCCTAACTATAGGAAATACTGAAATTTAAAAACTCTTTGTACAGTTATTCCTAGACAAGCTTTTATTTCTTAAGCAGTGAGTTATCTAAAGAGAGATATGTAAAGGAAGGGTACGTAGTCTCAGTTATTCTAATTTCACATCTTGGTGGGAGGCCTGGGGGGAGGAGCACTGCTGTGCTTTGCAGTCTTTATCAGAATAATATCAGACCTTCACATTGTTTAATCCTTGTTTAGAACTTCCAATAATCCTAGTCTTGCATTTCTAACACACCAAAGGCTGAAGATTTACTTTAGCTGTAAAAGTTCTGGATATTTTAATTAAATGCTGTTTCTGTGAAGAATTTTAGCATTTAGCAGTATTGATGTGTGCTGAAATTTCATTTTGCTTAGAATTCAGTAGCTGTGATTATCAGGGTGCAATTGCAGCCTTAGTGCTCTCTAGTAAGGATGGGAAAATTGCTTAGACTGAATGATTTGCAAATTTCTGCACCTCAAGGGGTCGCCTGCCAAGATGCCGCTTTTCACAAATGTGAATCTCTCACAGTGGGAACACACATGGGCAATTGGTCTCCAAGAGATGCTTTACTCTCAAATTTGCTTTCCCTAGCTAGAGGCAATTGCATGTTAGTTCCAGGTGCCTGTTGTGGACAGCTACATCTGACCAACTACAGCATCATTTTAGGTAATTTTGCATCCTCATGAAACTTGTTTAAAAGCCATTTTAAAGATACATTCCATGCTTTCCAGTCAGGACAGCTTGCTGAGGTGGTAGGAAGAACATGTTTCTGTGTATCTCTAAAACATGCATTGGAAACAACTGAAAGACCAAAACAGCAAGATGCTGGGAGACATACAAAATGATGACTATATATATGGTGTCCCTACCTAGAGACAAGTGACTTTGGGGGAGATCAAAGGATACTGCTGCTCTCAGGCAGCTTTCTGTAAACTGAGGTGTTGTGGTTTAATCCCAACCAGCAACTAAGCACCACGCAGCCGCTCGCTCACTGTCCCCCGCTGGTGGGGTGGTGGAGAGAATCAGAAGGGTAAAAGTGAGAAAACTCATGGACTGAGATAAAGACAGTTGAATAGGTAAAGCAAAAGCTGTGCACCCAAACAAAGAAAACCAAAGAATTCATTCACTACTTCCCATCAGCAGGCAGGTGTTCAGCCATCTCCAGGAAAGCAGGGCTCCTTCATGTGTAACAGTTACTTGGGAGGACAAGAAGACAAACGCCATCACTCTGAACATCTCCCCCTTCCTTCTTCTTCACCCAGCTTTATATGCTAAGGACAACAACATATGGTATGGAATATCCCTTTGGTCAGTTGGGGTCAGCTGTCCCCTCCCAACGACTTGTGCACCCCCAGCCTGCTCATTGGTGGGGTGGGGTGAGAAGCGGAAAAGGCTTTGACTCTGTGTACGCACTGCTCAGCAGTAACTAAAACATCCCTGTGTTACCAACACTGTTTTCAGCACAAATCCAAAATATAGTCCCATACTAGCTACTATGAAGAAAATTAACTCTGTCCCAGCCAAAACCAGCACATGAGGGAAGAATATAAATTGAAAAGTGCAGACGTGCTCTGACATGAGGTTACTGAAACCAGCCTTTAACCTTTGTAATTTAAGTCTCATGACCTGTGGAGCACAGTTTCTCATAGCTGCATTCACATGAGAGAAAGAATGATTGATTTTCCTTTCTTTTATCTTTCCCTTCTTCCACTTAGTTTAAAAAAGGAACAACTAGATGACCAGCTGAGCAAAATGCCCAGACTCTGTTGTTTTTATTACCAGTATCTTTTGGACCTAAGTGTTAAAATTTGAAGTAATACGTTTGAGAAGAACCTGGGAAAAAAAAGAGAAAGCACCTGCTTTCTTGACAGGTTTGTTGTTTTCCATGAGAGACAACTAAGATACTCAACCCAGGTGGTTATTGTCACAAAAAGGAGCCAACTTCCTTATCTTAAAAGACACCACAGAAGGCAAATTCTACAAAGGGCAATAAAATGGCTTCCAAAGGGGTCCTGATCATACAGATACTGAAATAAGGTGATTTGTTCTTGTAGTGTCTCATAGCGCTCCGCAGGGCGGCATTTGTCACCACCATGTCTTCTGATTTCATTACTGTTACATGCCATTTCTGATTGGGTTTGGAAGTCAAGGAAATACACGAATTTACCCATCTGAATGTGTTCTTTTAGTACAAATCTTAACCTAGTATTTTTTCGGATCTTCTACATCCACCCTGCAGAATACATGAAATAGACAATAGCTCCTAAGTAGCAGATGAAGAAGAAGAAATAATTAATGGTTTTTTTTTTGTTTTTGGTATAACAAGCTAGAGAAAAAAAAGTGCAAAGCTGCTTCAGGTTTTCAGTTTCATAAATGGTACTTGTTGCACAGTGAAAGTTGAGGCAGCCTGGCATCTACAAAGCTTGCTTTATTACAGGGTCGTGTATGTCCCTGTTACCTTTGTTAAAAAAAGGCTGAGAGAGAGAGAAAGGTAAATTCTCTAGTGGCCAGCTGGGAAGAGAAGTGGTGGGTGTCCCGCGATGAGCATCCTCTCCTAGGTGTCCTGTTCCACACAGCCAGGAATCACAATAATGTTGACAACCATGGCCATTTTTTCCCTCAGTCAGATGAAACCTTTCATCAATACTTACTCAACATTCTTCTTGCTGGTCTTGGTTTGACAACACTCTTGCCATTTGACTCTGATTGGAATTTTCTTAATTAGAGTGTAAGTGTTGCAAACTAATTGACTGCTAAACCTTGTGCACACCTGTTATTTGGTAACATTTATCAGATACTGGAATGATTGTTATTGCTAGCGCTAATACAGACTCACTTAATAGTCTAGAAGCTCACAGGAGGATGGGGCGGCGGTGGGGATCTTGGTGCAGAGCTAGAAACTGAAATTACAGGCTGACAGGGTGAGGAGACAGAGGAGAAACCGTTTGATTTAGACATTGAAAAGAATCACTGTCTGGGGGACTATGACAGAAAAATGGTTCAAAGTGCACAGTGCAAGGCTGCAAGGAAGAGCGGTTGGGAGACCAGGTGAAGCCACATCCACCATGTATACTCCGGGTTAATAATAGATGGAGGGTTGAAGTGAAAAGGCTGGCTGAAACTGTGAAGGGGAGGCCTTCAGTGATATATGAGTTAAAGTACAGTGCAGCATACTTAATATCCTGTTTCTGGATGTGTCCAAAAGCACTTCAGTTTGACAGCACAGACCAGACAGCAGCCTATTTCAGGCAATGATGTGGTACAAGTACTCCCAAGCACATGCAATAGTATCATTTAAACAGCTGTGTGTTCTCTTTCCTTCTTCTTGCCACTATACATCTGAGAAGTGATAGATACAAGTTTCTCTCTAAGGAGTCCTTATTAGCTAGATCCCCAACTACCTGTCTTAAGACGTTAAAGAAATCAGCCAGTGTTCACGCACTCTGGAGAAAATTAATGCATCCTTCATTTATTTGTGGCTTTCTTAAAAGATTTGTGTAAAGATCTGAAGTATAACTCCCAAGATCCACAATATTCATAAGGGATGTTTTTTATGGAAATGAAAAAAGTGCAAAACTGAAATCCTTAATCTACTTTGTTTTCTTTAGTAGATAGATAAGAGATAAGACAAACAGGAAAACAACCCTGTAGAGGGAATGTGAGAGGACTATTGCGATCACTCAGATTACTCAAAATCATTCATCACTCAACGTATGAATTTGCCATTTAAAGAAAATATCAATCTGAATAAGAAATTACTGTAATTAAAAGTGAACATGGCTGTGAGGTATTTTTCAATACAGAAACAATCAAGTTTGTTCTGAAACAACTTTGCCATGGGAAAAAAAGAACACCCCCCCCAAAAAAAAAAACCAAACCCAACACAAAAAAAAACCAAGCCAACCCTGCAAACAGCATTCTATTCGGAAACCCTTGGGGCATTCTGATTCACTGTGTATTACAGTGAATCTGTGTTTCCATCCAGGTTGTTAATTAGCTGCTGGTTGGGCTGAGAAATTATCACCTGAGATTTTTTTTCCCAAGTTGGAGTTAAAGAAAGAGTTAACCAAAGCTGTCAAGCTGAGAACCAGCAAGCTTGGAGAAAATTTAGAGCTCAGACCACATCTGATGTATGAACGTGCTCATCTTAGATGTGCAGCGTCTAACAGCAGCCATTCATGTTGCACTATATTAGTTCTGTGACAGGTACCTTATGTGGTACAGTTAATTTGTGTGTGAGCAAATCCTGCATAAAAATAAGTAATGGATTCTGCAGGTTTGATGTGTTTCTGTTCCAATGAACTTTAGCTCCCTAACTCTTTCACTTGATTTGGAAGTTGCACTTAACTTGCTCGAAAATTCCTGTCACTGTAACCAAAGCAGAAATAAGCAAGTCCCAACATCGGTGGTGTAAACGTTTCCTTTTGTTGTTCCTTTCCAGTTGCTTTTCAGGTAACCTTAACTGCTCTTTGAGTTATATTTGTCTGCCAAATTGGGACTGCTTCTTGGAAGAGCTGTCTATCGGTTTCTGTCAAGTTTAATAAATTCATTCATTCACTGCAAAGAGATTCAGCCAACCTGTATCTTAAACAATCTTACATCATTACCTTCCTTTCCTCGTTTATTGTTTTAATGAAATAACTTATATCTTGAATGACTCTGCTAAACTGGCAGCTGTAAATAGCTATAAAAATATATATTTTTTTAATTAAAAAATGGGGTCACAATTGCATTTTGTTCTGAAATATTTTTCTGAACTTTATTCTTAGTTTAAATTCAAATTTTATTATACATGAAGCTTTGTCTAGGTTTGAGCTAAATTTCTTTCTCTCCATTAAGCTTAAATCCTGAATTTTTTAAAATGCATTGCATATCTGACTGTAAGCAGTTAAAGTTGAATTTTTTGTCAAAGTTCTCCTAGCTGGTTGAAAATTTACTTCTGAGGAGCCCTCGTTTTCTCCAATAAGAAACAGGATAGAGCCTCTACTCTATAGCTTTCTTCCCTCTAGAGAGAATTTGGAACTTAAAATGGATGTGAGCCACCAGAACACCCAGTCCATACAAAGAATTGTAGTTCTGCACACGTCAAAGATGCTTAATGTTTAATTCACTTTCTTCTAACCTTGTAGTGCTGTTTATGTTTTCTTCTTTGCGCCTAGCCTAAAAAAAAAATCATTGATGCCTTATGTATTATTATTTACCTTATTCTGTGTCTGTGGACACTTTGCGTATGTCATGACTGCTTTATCTCTATCTCCTTTCTGATTTCCCCTACATAAACTGGGCCTGTCTGTAGTGATAGATTAATCTGACAAAGTTATGTTTGATGCTGACCAGATCCTGATCACAGTCCCATATAGTGCTACCTTTTGACGTTTCATATACCTTGCATTTCTGCACTGATACTCGAGTGCATTTTCACTCTGCATTTCATAAGCTTTGATCCAGATTATCTCTGAATAGTCATGCTGTATCAGAAAGCTCTTCCCTTATTTTCTGTATTTATTAACTATTTAACTGTGAAAACATAATAACAAAGGCTTGGTTAAACTCCAGCACTGCCTTTGAAGGGATCCTTTGGTTTATTTTGGAGGTCAGAACCTCCCAGCTTCTGTTTCTCCATAATAATCTATGCTGAAGGAGTGTTAGGAGAATTTTAATTCTTTAACATCTGTAAAGCCTTGAATCACAAGGCACCTCAGCATATGCTTAGAACATCTGGCTGAAAATGAGGACTTATAAATCCTACACAGAAAATTTCTGTAAAATGATTACACAACAAGCTCGATGGAGAATGAAAAGCGGGGATGGACAAGGTGGAAATAAAGGGAGAGAAAAGGAAAGCAAGTATAGAAGATTAAAGAAAAGGCAGATAATAGAAGGATAGTTGCTGATAAGGAACAGGTAACGCTAAAAACTATTACTCAGTAAATGAAAATTCTAAAACAAAGAACATAAGGCTAAGGCAAAAAAAGAGGGAACAGATTAGGTATTTCTTATAATTAAATATTTGCTTTATGTTAGTATCTTTCAATAGATTATCCTTCATTGTGATTGACAAATATTTATTGCCTGTAGAGGTGCATTAATATTCTTTTGAAAAGGTTCAGGGAACAAATGTAGCTATGGTTTTACTTGGTTGTAGGTAGAAAACAACCGTATTTTTTTGCTTATCCAAATATGGATCGCCCAAGCTCTTGAAGTAAAAACTAAATACCAAAAACATTATCACAAGGTTTTAAAACAAACAACTAAAACAATATTAATTATGTGTGTAAAGTTTCAGGTTTTAAAGAAGTATTTCTAGTTTTCTGGACTTATTCACCGTGGAAAATATGTGTGAAATGTTTTAATTCCCCCCGCCCCCCAAATGGCATAGGAACTGTAAGATTAGAAAATGTGAAAGGCCTCAATTGCTTCTATAAAACTCATTATAGAAGATGCAGGCTGAGTAGCCTTTCTGGTTTTCATCCAGCAGTTTCCTTATGATATCTATGCCTTGGAGCATTTATTCTCTTTAAAATTAAAGCAAAGAAAAAGGAGAGCTACCATGTGTTTCTTCGTCAAGGCAAGACAATTCCATTATTTATTAATTTTTAATTCCTCTGTAACATTTCTAAGATACAGAAGATTTAAAGCTATATCAACTGTTCCATGCTGCTCTCATTTAGTAGGAAAGAATGAAGAAAAAAAGCATTTGACGTGCTCTAATAATTTGAAAATTATCTATAATTCTAATTCCCATCAATGGCTAAACAAATATAAATGAAATGTCATAGCCATTAAATATCTGTAGGAGAGTCTGGCATTGTACCTCAGTAGCGTGTAAAGCCCACTGCACATGAAGCATGTCATGCTGCTAACATGTTTCTGGATGACTACAAACATGGCTTTCTAGTGAAGGTCAGAAACTGCATTTGGAACCAATGCCTAGTGCAGAATGAATAACACTAGACAAAAGTATGTCCCAGCAGGATGGGCAGAACAGTGGTTTTGAGAGATTGACTTTTGAAGATCCAGAAGGTAACCCTCAACATGTCGGTCAAATGGGAAGGAGAAAGTGACTGTTAACTGTATTAGTATGCTTACAATATGTAAGTTTACCCGAAGCATGTAGAAAGTACAGGAAAAACTAAAACTTGGTCCACAACAATTGCTTGAGATTTTAGTAGGTCTTTTCCCCTCTTTCTGTCTTGTTTTATACCTGTGTCCTTCTGTTATTCTTTGCACTTTGGGTAGAAGGTACAGTATAGGTTCATAGAATATTAATCTCTTTGTCAATAGGCACCAGGAAATCAAAGCTTTGGATGTATTATTTTTTCTTAACCTTTGTAGATCGATAGTACTTAGGAGGGCAAAATGGCAAGAGTCTGAAGGTGTGATCATAAAGTTGTATTCAGTTGAATCAGAGGTGCTAAGTGATGACCAGTAAATATCCATTGGCAGTGTATTATTAAAGAAGTTACTAGTAATTTTAATGATATGAAAAGTATGATTGTCTTTCAGAATGTTGTCTCCAATGACAAGAGCTGTTGATTTCTTATAAATTAAAGCTGGTGATCTAATTCAGTAAAAAAACAGGCTGAAGGCGGTTGTCCTTCAAGATCAGATGATTTTTATATCTTCAAATACTTTATTCCAGTTTTCTCATGGTGAACATCAACATTTACTTGCAGTACAGTTTGCCTTTTCAGCTGGGAAGATTCACACAGCAGTTAGCACCATATATATGACACTTTCTGAATTCCATATTTTAGAATGTCAAGGAATCTCATTCCATTCTACAAATATAAATAAAAATTCCTTATCACTGTAATATTTGAAGTCACATAGGCAAATATCTCTTTTTAGAATAATAGGATAAGCACCCAATATTAACTTTCTGCTGAAAGATTATGTTTCTAATTTGTCTGTAGGATGTGCAGGCACTCTTATTCAGGTCTATAAAAATTGTTTAAACACTATAATGAATTTTCTGAAAATAAAAGGTGTCGTAGGAAATAATAGTACTTTTTTATTCCTGTAGAGGCTTTAGAAGGTATTGAGAGCAGTAAAATTTATCTTTTTTATTTTGTTACACTGAAAAAACTGCTTGTATTTGTTGCTTAGGACAGAGTCAGTGTAATTCAAATAGACCACATCTTTTTCTGAAGAATAATATGAAATGGACAAGAATGAATTTATTAAAAAGTCTGAACCTGTGGCTGCTGTATTTATGAATGAAGACTCTCTGAGATGCTCAAAGGCATAGTAATTTCTGAGAACAAGAGTTTTCATTACAGAGCAGGTTCTGCCAGCCGCTGTATGAAAGCAAATGTCTGTTGCTAGCTAGCACCCCTGTCGTGACTACACATTGGTTTAAAAATCTACCCGTGCAGAGCCACAATTACTGAATTGCATCTGTGCAAGGAAAACTTGTTTCCATACGTGCTGTATGTCAGAACCAGTTCCTGACTACAAGTCCTAAGTTATTGGATGTTAATTTTTATAACATTTAGGAGTTCACTGGTGAGTTTTTGAAGTATACTTTGCTGAATACAATGTTCTTGGACAAACATTCTTCTGTCTGAAGGGCAAGAGTCAAATGGTGGTGCATATAATGTGGGTTTATCCATCAATCCGAAAAGTGTCAATGGTAAATGTATTACTTATGCTCTAAGTATATTTTGTTGCATGAGTGGGAAATTCCCACATATGCTATAACTATTGTGTTTAGGGGTGCTCTGGGATAAGAAGCATGGTATGAATGTAGGTCGTTACTGTTATGTTATCTGAATCCCTTGTTCCGTGACTGTTTGCTTTAAACCCTGTGGTACCATGTGAGTGGGAAAAAAAGAAAATCTAAATAAAGCACAAGGGCATCCAATCTACCCTAACAAGAAAAAGAATTGTTAAGGAAATCATAGTGCTGAGGTCTAAATATTTCACAATTAGGCATTCATTTGGAAAGAGCAGCTGCTCTATATCCTCCACATACTATTTTGCTTACATTGTTTACTGATTACAAAACACAGAATATACTTTTATTGACTGTGTTTTCCCCTACAGTCTTCCAGGAGTGTAATAATGAATATTCACATTAAGAAACAGCTTCAAGGTTCTAGCACCAGCAGCAGCTGTGCTTCTTACAATGTCTGCAGTCACTTGGGTTGACTAGATGTAAATAATTTACATGTGCCGTATATAGCAGCCCTTTCAGATCTCCATATATTTATGCTAATATATAAGTTAGATTTTGCTGGCAACCACTCTGTTGATCAAATCGAAACAAAAAGTAGGTTGTAGCTGTTCAGGGACTAATCTCCCAGTTGCCCTGAACAACTGTGCAGTATAGAAGCCATCATAGTTAAGTTTTGAATCTCAAGATCTCTGAGGAATATTTTAAAGCTAATTATCACTATCAAGAAAGTCCTTGAGGTCAGGAGGCACTGAAGTTCTCTACAGAGTTTGTCTAGGCATATTACTTCAGAATTTATTAACATCTAAACACATCAAGGAGCAGACAGTAAGCTCTTTTGGTATACAATAGCACGATTGTTTCCTCAGATTCTTTCATTAATGATATAAAGCTGTAGCAAGTACAGCGAAAACTGCTTTTTCCTTCAGTATCTACCCTGGAAGTTTTGTATCTTGTGACAAATCCTTAAGTTTATAGTTACAGTATATAGATCTGCATGCAACGCTGTGAATGATCAGACTACACAAAAATATGAGGAGGCTCTATCTGAGCTGTGAACTCACTGCCTATGAATGTATGTCTTGTGTAGATGAAAAGCAGCGTGTGCAAGTTAAAAACAACAACAACAACAAAAAACATATTCCACCAGCTATCTGTTAAGGCATACAGGTGATCTATTTACATATGCAGGTAAGGACTGTTCTTTAGGAAAATTTCCTGCACTGTCTTTGAGGTTTGGTCAAAAGACTTAATTGCTAGATGCATATGGCTTACCTAGTTGTCATTTTGCTTTTCTGCTTTATTTTAAAGGATGTCCTCTATTTACCTCTGTTGGCAGTTCTTTTGGATTATGGTTTCACTTGAAATTGCCAAACAGGATTGAACTGGATACTACTATATGAGGACGTACACAATCAAGAAACTCCCAGTGTAGAAAATTATGTTGTAAAGTAATATCCAATGGTAAATGCATTATTTATTGATTTTAGAACAGTACAGAAAAAATGCACAGAATTGCTAGTGTGATATATACTCTGCAGCTTTCTAGCAGGAAATCATCCATAGTTTTCTTGCTTAATTTTAAGCTTCCATCAACCAACAAATACACATTGCAGTATTCTCTTTGATTAGTCACTGTAATTAGCTTTTCCTGTGCATATGCTTTTTTTTTTTCAGTAAGCTGAAAGGAAAAACATAATTCTCACTGCTGTTGCCCAGAATAGCGGTAAGGACATTCATATGTCAGTGATTTGTGCTGTAACACCTAGGCAAACAGTAAGCAATTGCTTTTGCTGGAGGGATATCACTGTCTGGCTAACAGTTGCTCAAAGTTAGATGTATTCATGATACAAATACACATGCCCACTTCATCAAAAATTAAAAATGTTGAAGCAAAGTCTCCAGATGATGTCTTTGCCTCATTTCAATCTGCTTCTAAACCAACCAACATCTCTGCTACAGGCAAAGATATGCACCCCTTAGGTGCATACCAGAAACATGGGGAGGTGCAGAGAACTAATATTTTACTTACAGAAGAGAAGCTAATGGACAAGTTAGTGCCATTTCAATAGCTTATGGTGAATAACAGAGTGCCACTATTTTAAGAAGTGAGCTCATGATACAGCCTGTGTCACAAGGGAACGTGTTCAAAAATAGGAGGATTCAGTGACTAGAGAATTTGTTTGTGTTTTTTTCCTATGTTAAACAAAAATGCTTGGCTTTTACACAATAGAGAGAGGGAACATCAAAAACTGTTAAAAAAGAGTAAAAAAAAAATGTGTACTGTTTAGCAGCATTTTAGAAATGCTTATGTGTAGTCCGGAAGATCTATATTGAGGCAATTGACTATACAGAACAGGAGTTAAAATATTGAGCTGGGAATGAAATTTGCTAACTGGTGTAGTTTGCTCTTTCCAGAGGAAAATATTTGCTCTTTAGGAATATTTTTATAAGTCCTTGTAACAGTCCTTTTAGGGTTTAGGAAGTAATAAGCATTACATACACAGGTGAATCATTCCAAACAGGCACAGAAATCACTTCAGGCTTTCCTTTATTTTTGAATGGGGGGGAGGGGGAAGAGAGAGGAGTAGATATACTTATGGACTTAAACATGCTTATAGATACCTAGTGGGATTTCCAAAAGAACCTAAATTCTATTGGTTTTAATAATAAGTGTTTAAATATTTGCAAAAATTCTACTTATGTTTCTTAATTTATCTTTAGACTTATATTTGACTATCAAAATTTGCTTGTAGAAAAAAATTATTCAAGTTTTATGGGGTTCAGGTGTTTGCATCCTATTGTATTTTGCTTTAGCATTTAAATCACCTGAGACTGGTAAATAGATAATAGATTATAATAAATTAAATAGATTTATGACTCTGAATCAAAGGTGTGACTGCAATTTGTGTAAACAAAGTGGTGAGGTTATTGTTAAGCCCTGTAGGTGTCAAAGATCTTGAGTCGAACCTGTATTTACATGTGGACCCATGTAAGCTGTATAGTCCAGTCTGAAGCATACTTGCCACATGTACATTGATATCACAAGACAGAATCACTCATGTGAATACAGTCTTGCTGTAACTGCAATTTTTAGACAGCAGTGTAGGCATAGTGTAAGTTTTTAATGCTACATGAAATTTTAAGTCTTTAATTCTTAAAGGAAGTGAATAATTGAATGGTAATTCCTGGACAATTGCCATTATTATTAGTGTAGATCATATACATACTATCAAAACATATTCCACAGTATTTTCCCAATTAAAGCCTTCCAGCTGGCAACTGCTACTGTTTTCATCTTTTCCCTTCAGTAAAATTCTACTGTCAGGCTTGTCTCAAGTTTCATCTACCTCTGATTTTGATGATTTTGCTTTCTCCTGTGAAAAACAACTCTTTATTTTCTAGTGGGTTTTTTCCCAGCTTTTCTTGGTAATTTTCTGTTTCGGAAATTATTATCTCAGTTTATCACTAGTGGTTTAAGAAATAAAAATAATAATCTTGTAAACCTTGGAAATGGAGAACTTTAAATCATAGCTGCATATTTAAATGTGTAGGTTTTCCAACTGGATTTCACTGAAAAATATATTCTTCTAAAGAATGAATTCAGCTTTCCATCTGCCATATGAAATGTGATGTTTCTTACCATAAATCACTTGAAAACAAACATTTATGCTGAAATTAATCTGTGGGGAAAAGTGGATCAGAGTTAATTTTTAGACATAAAGGGTCCAGTGGCAGACTTTATGAATTAATATATTATTAAAGATGTACTTGAAATGTAAAATTCTGGAACAAGTCATATTGCAAGATTGCTTCCTTATCCTTGATTGTCTGTTGTGAATTAATCTGTCGGTTTTATAGAAAAATTCCATTAGGAAATTTCCTGAAAAATGTTTAGAACAAGAGAACAGTCTAACCAAATGTGTCAGTAATTTCATGGTGTGTTATGTGTCTTGAATATAATAGTTCAGCACCACTCAGTTGACATGGTTCATTAGTTATCTTCAAACCCCCAGATCATCTTTGTGCAGAAGCCCAAAAGGCTCTAAATATGCAAATGCAGTGCAATTATGAGGTAATCAAAATAAAATTTAACAATTTTGAAGTTAAATTGAAAATAGATAGTCCTTTCAAAGCTCTAGATTAAAGGGAGACAACCATATGTGAATCAGATACAGCACTGCTGAATTATCTTGTTCAATGTCTGTGCTTTCTAAATAATAGACAAGGTAACTGTACAGAATGATTCCTTTGAAGGATCTGACAAGCATGATTTATGGCATAGCCCAAACACATCCTTTGCTTGAATATTCAGTCGAAAGAGCTTCATTTTCCCCAATTCTAATATTGTGGAATTATATCTAAATTCTGTCTTAACTTGGAAAGTCAGAAGAGGGAGAATATAAACTACACTCTTAGAAAAATATACCAGAGATTTAAATTGGAAAATTGCTATTCTGGAATGCAAGAGAGCAACCTACAATTAATCACTGTTCTTCCTCTCATCAGACTTCACAGTGAAGCTTCAAGAAACATAATGCAGTATTTTAAAAGGCTCATTTAAAAATCTTTCTCAAATACCATAAACATCTGGGGGAGAAAGGGTATTCTTGTTTAGAATAAATAATTCAGTGAGCTAATATTTGAGAACCTAAAAATAATTCAGCTTGCATGAAGCCTCCAAATTTTTAAAAAGCTCAACTCGTGCAATTATTTTTAGGTTCAGGCATTTATGGAAGTTCCCTGTAATCTCCATATGGAAGGATAAAGTGATAAATTGGAATGTTAACTCCAAGAAAACAGGTGCTTCAGATTTTCTGTAGGTTTTAAAGGATGGTTTATATTGTTCCTAAAGCACCTAGTATGAGAGTATCATCCTAATCAACATCGCAAGTATAGGCTTTTTAAATGCTTGACACTCTGCTTCAAGTCACTGAGGTTCCCCATAGAGCCTTCTGACCTAAACTAAGTTAGAAGTATGTCCTCCAGCTAGAACCCTTATCTCCATGTGCCACAGACTCTTATGACTCAGGTTTTAAACATCATGAAACAGAATTGCCCACATAATTGTTTGCATAAGCAAATGTTCTCTTTGAGCAACTTGTAGCTCAGAAGCATTTTTCTAACTTTGTTCTGCAGGAAAGAACCCTCTTAAATTTTCTGTGAGGGCGTTTACATTGGTAACTAGGGCTAGCTCCTTTTCACGTACATCACCAATTTTGTTCTTCCTTAATCTTGTCTGGCTTTTCAACAATAGAAAGAAAAGGCAATGCTTAACAGAAGAGAGATTCTGCTTTAGTTGGGGAAAATAAAACTATTCACAAATGGAGAAGGAGCAAGTCAAGTAGCTATTTTCACTTGTAAGTCCCATAAAACTGCCTTGCATAAAGTCCAACTTTCCTGTTGTTACTAGAGCACATGACAGCTATCGGAGAGAGGATTCAGTTGCTTGTATTGAACTGTCTCAAGTGACTTTAGACATCTGCAGAACCTATTGGACAACTGTGTCCTTCAGGAGTGGCAGCTGGGATTTAGGTGTCTAAAATGCCACTAGGCATCCATGATTAGGTGTTCAAATTTCTTCCTTAATGTCTTAACTGCTCAGATGTTGTAGGCTCATGGAAGGGACCAGAACAAAATCACAAGTAGCACATTGTGTGATTAGACTACAGGAATATCTGTAAGAAAAGATGTGACTTGTCATGATGCGTATAATGTATTAGATAACATATAAAGAGTTTTTCATAACAAAGATGAAATTTTATTATTATATTTTTATTTATTTATTGGGGTGGGGTTTTTTTGGAAGCAGTAATAGGACCCAGATGCGAGGCTTTGGAAGATTTTCCAGTAGCAGCAGCTGGCTCCTTGGCAGTCTCCTCAGGCAATTGTGTTGCTGCTTTGGAGTTGCCTCTGGCTCTGTCATGTAACTAGGCAGCTGATGATCCTCCTTAGATGTTTGGATGTTATTTCCGTTAGATACCATTGAAACATCTTTAATTTTAGAAAAGATGTGCAATTTTTTTTGTACCTATGTGAGATACATATGTATATATGATATATATATAAAAAAGATGATGTATGTAATATGATATGTACATAATATACATATATGTAGAACTTTAAAATTCTATTCAACATGAATTTTCTACTCTAGAAAGTGTTTTGCAGTGAATTACTGAGTTCTTATGAAAAACCCTTAGAAAACAATCACTGAAGTTCTGCAAAGTAGGTGGAAGTAAAAGATTCCAGACTGGTGCAGTCTCAAGCCTGTGCCCACTGACGGAACACGCCAAAAGATACCACTTTCTTTTGTACTAGTATCTGATGTGAATAGTTAGCTTAGCTAGCTACCTCCATTGTTCCTACATAGATTTACTCTACTTGTCCATTTTAACAAGTTCTTTATTAGCTGCTGTGCTTTCCATACCTACATATAAAAGTTCATATACATTCAGAAATTACGTATATGGCTCCCAAATTAAAAAAGAAAAAGGAGGGGAGGGGAAGGAAAGTGAACACATGTTCACGTTATACTATGCCATATGTTGTAGTAAACTGGGTGTATAAATTCCCATATGTGGATTTTCTCATCTTTGCCCCTTACATAACTTTGACATGAATGTCCAAATTGCCAGAGGAAAGGCAGTGGGATACATTTTTAGCTCATCTTTGACAAGGCTTTCATTGGATGGCTACAGTTTTTCCAGTGCAACTAACAACAGAAGGAAAGGATGGCATTAACAGATATTTTTTGTGCATTTAAGATTGCTTGGAAAGTGGGGTGTCTTTATGAGTGGAACCAGGCATTTTGAGATACAAGTCATATTGACTGAGCCTGCATTTCATTGAAGGCGTAAATTTTTGCCCACAGTTCTTTCTCTGACTTATGGGTAGGAAAACCTAAGACCAAGTTAAAAAAATAGTAATCTGACTTCGACATCAGAATGATTTGTTCCCAAAGGTTAGACAAAATCCCACGCTTTCATAAAGCTATCTAAAAGCTTGATAATGAAAAACATCCATCAGATTTTTAATCTTTTGGTTTTGCTTAAGAAAGACCCAGTATCATTTGCAACCATCCAAGCTTTCTTCCATGCCTCACACACCCCTTGTGAGGAGACAGATACTCCTGCTTTGCTTTCCTGTCTTTAGAGAGTTATTGCTCAGGTATTGGTTGCTGTTCCTAACTGCTTCAAACCTTCATTCAGCTGTGCTTACTCCAGGTGATGTAGTGCTTTCTGTGAGGCCTTGCAGGGCCTGAAATTTTAAAATAGGAATCTGGAATGGCAATGACATTTAGGCTGCAGGGCTTTTCATTAAATTAAAGGCACTGGGGAGACTCTAATAATAGGGATGAAGTCGAGAATGGGCAAAGAAGAATTTGATCAGATAGTGCTCTTGTAATTTGATTATGCTTATGTAAGGGAGAGCTGGGACTGGAAAGAGGAGAAGAGGATAAGAATCAACAAAGAGTAAGATGACATTAGGAAAGGTTTTATTCTACTGAATAGCTAGTAAGAGCTGAGTAATGTAATTTTTATTCTTGTATGAAGTGACCTAAACTTTGGGGATGATCTGGACTCACTATGCTACAAGGCTAACACGTTTTCAGTTCTTCCTATCCTGTTTTCTTCTTCATGATTTTGTGTTTGTAAATCTAAAAATAAATGGACTGTAAATCTTGTTTATGCAGGAGTGAATATGAAGATTGTATGTTCTGCACATGTAAAGGGTCTAACAGAAAAAGTTTTTAGCAACAGTGGTAATAAAGAAGAGGATGCCTGTGAAGTTAAACAAGGATTTAGATACCTCTGAGACTAACTTAAGACACTGCTATTTAGACGATGTGCATATTTCCCATTCATAGGGAAAGAAGCAGGGTTTAAAATGCTCCAAAAAGATTTTGAACATTATACATGTCATTCATTTATCCTTTGGATGAATCATTTGCTTTCTCTAGGGGAAGCCAAAGGCATATGCCTGTTGAGAAAGGCTTTCCGTTTTTGCTGAGAATGAATGTAAGATACTACACAGATGAAGCAAAATAATATTTCTGTTAATGATAGTGCTGGACTCTGAAATTAAACCCAGCAGGTTGGTAGATGCCACATGCATTTTATAGGATACTGCAATTCCTCTGACTGAGGGCAGGCATGGAGCTGAGGCTATGTCATGGCTCTTTTCTTCCACCTGTAGTGTTTTGTAAAATGGAACACAGGGGCAGAAACTTAAGTCTCAGAACTGTGTTTCCTTTGGTTAATGACGTATTGTATATTGTTTTGATTGCAAGGCACTTTCCTGAGTTTTATACTAAGCCTTGCAAATGAAATCTTGAATTCCAGTATTTGACTGGATTCATCCACCTGGGGATGCTGCTGTCTGAATTGAAGTGACATACCAAAAAATATTTTCACCAGGGAGCTGTTACTTCTTTATGTTGTGGCAGAGCACAACATGAATTTGACAGTATATGCAAGTATATCCAACATTTAAAATTGCTTTAAGATACTTAAAACTGATTGGGTCAGCCAGTCTCCCATTCCTTTTCACTTTTATTAGTAGCTTAAAATGGGAAAGATTAAAGTAGTGTAAACCCAAACTTGCACAGGGGCTGTAGGGGATAGATGCGTTGTTATGCCTCATGTCTTGTACGATCTACTGTGATGGAAAATGATGGAAAAATGCACATGTGCATTCTGCAAAGAAGTAGTTTTAGATAAGCATTTGCTCATTTACTTTCAACTGGAAGAACGAACCTGGAACTCAAATATAGGATTATACTGTAAAATGCTTATATCCTTAAATTTTGCTGCAATATTAGGGCTGATTTTGAAACTCCAGCCTACAGAGTGAAATTTTACCTACTCACTATGGTAGACTCATTGTGTGACAAAATGCTACATGGACCAATGAATTCCTTATGCTTTTTAGTTCTTCCATGCAATGAATGAGGTGGTGTGATGCATTAATATGAAACTTTTTATCATATTAGTTTTTAATTTGCTGTGGAAAAAAAAATCAAATCAAGAAAGAGATGTTAAGATTTTGTTTTACTGATCCTCAATCTGCTTTTACAATACCACTTGCTCAGTAGCCTTCCAGAGGAACAAAGTTGATCTGAGATGCAAAAAAAAAAATCATTTCTCACCACATTTTGCAAAGTATTTTTAGAGGCAGATTTAGTGCTTTGTTTGCAACACTGAGTATTGCCTTGGCTCAGCCACAAAGCCAACAGACTTCAATCATTTACATTTTCATGATTTCCAAGAAAGCAATTCTGACAATTCTGATATTCTTCATCAGTGGTGGTTAGGTATAAAGGAATAAAAAAATCCTGTAAAAGATACTGTATCTCAATCAACTATTATTGAAACCTTGTTGTTCTCAGGTAAATTATATTAGAAATCAATATAAACCTTACTTCTTTAAGTGGTGACCCACTGCCTGGGATAACATTTGCGAGTGTAGAGATCTACTATTTTGTAGTCTGCATTGCTATTTTATCCTGCATGTAGTGTGTATTAGCCATTATACTGTTCAGCTGTCCAGCTCTCTGTGTGATGTAAAGAACAGCACAAATGCAGTACTTGTGCAAAAATGTTGAAGACCTGCTTCCACGTTTTACTGTTTCCCTGTTGAATGGGCTTAGCAGGGAGGCTTTTAGACTTGTGAGGGAAAATGCTGTCTTTGTGAGTTTGATTTCTGCTGCCCCTTATAAATTTAGTTGTCGGTTAATGTTATTACATATACAACTTGGGATTTAAGGGAGTGTGTTCCTATGTGCAAGTGTAATTCCTGCGAGCATATCTACTGAGGATACAGTATAGCCTATTATACCATTAGCTTACAAATCACTCAGAAATGCTTATCACACATATGAACAATTCCTTAGTGAATATATTGATCTAGACAGGATTATTATATTACAGCATGAAAACTGTAGTTACTAGAACTGTTTTATGATTTTTGGCTGAAGTGCATTTTGCTATCAGCTTCTAGGCAATATAGGTTTGGGACAGGAAAGATATCCCTTGATGACTTTTTACTACAAAATTTCAAAACTAAATTAGAGCAATTTGAATGCATGTGTAAACTCTACTTCAGCTTTCAGGAGCAACGAATTTCAAAAGTTGCAAGTGGATTAAATGAGTAAAATGAAAAAGAGAAAAAACTAGTGGCTACTTTTCATTGTATTTAATTTTGTTTCACGAAAGCAAATGGAGGGAGAGAGAAAATATTAATTCCAAGAAGTAACAGGTTTTGAAATCTGTTGCAAAATAATTGATTTGGTTAAAGATAATAACTGCATTAAAAACTGCCATATAATTTAGTAACAGTTGTCCAAATAAGGAGAAACTGTTCATTCTGAGGTTTAAACCCTGGAATTATCCTTAGATGTTTCCAAAACAAAATCTTTCTGTCTAATATATAGTTTTGGTCCTTCCTGTGAGCACAGATATCAAGGGCTGGTCAGGGTGAGATTAATCCTTTCGTATTAATCCTAATTTAATCTTAATTGTATTGTATCAGCTGAATTATCTGTGTCTATGATTATTATACATCTAATCAAAATGTCTAATGTCATTTTAGACACTCCAGACTATTTAGATTAGTTTAGCAGTGGTCAGCATAGCAGATTCATCCTAGTCTTCTGTAATAATCATAAAAGCATAAAACATGGTGCTAATACAGAATAGATTGGAAAAGAACCTCTTCACTGTTATTTAAAGATAGGCCATTTAAATACCTACTGTCTTGTCAAGTTTTTCCTCCAAGCAGCGGTGCAAAAAATTATCAAAGTTTTAATATAGGAAGTATTTTGCTTCTACGACAAGAATATGAATTGAGAGGTAAAGGTTTAACATTCTCTATTACTCTAATCACTGTATGCTGAATTCAAGTAAATTATCCGAACAAAGTAAAACTTTTAGAAGCTTCTTGTTCATTGGCTTGGTAGGAGCAAGGTAAATAGCATGTCAGGAATGTGCTGTTAAAACAACATTTCTCTTATAATGAAAGCTTCAAATACCATTTTAGTACAATAATAATCAATTATTTTTTTTTTTTGAACTCTGGTGCTGGATCCTGTAAATTATAAATAAAAAATTGTATCATTAACAATAATAACAATTCACCATAGCATTAGCTTCACTGTGGCATAATTTCCTTGGCCTTGCAAATTTGCTGTTGGCAGAGCAACACTCAGTAAGGTTTTGGAGTGTGTGTGCTGGTAAAACACATGGGAGCTACACATTTAAAACCTAGTAAGTCTAATTCATTACAAGAGTTAATTACTTGTATTTACTATTAATTAAAACTATAAACCATCTTTTTTAACAGAAAAAATGTATTTCTTATGATATACTATCTTATATCTGTTGTAGAAAAACACTCTAAGACATCTAACAGTATCTACAAATAAATTTTTGCTGAAAGCTTTGGCAGAGACAAGAATACACAACAAGATTAAAAGCAAACAGACAACTATTTTTGCCAATGTAGTCCATTTGCCATGCTACTTAGGATTTATTGTACTAATGCACATTTAGGAATTATTAAATTTTAGCTTAGTAAATCTAGATTTTAAAATTTTAATGTAAAGGAATGGCCAATTTTTTTTTCCAAAATATACTTTATGGATTTGATAGGCCAACACAAATGTCAATATTTTGCATTTAATCAGTTCTTGAAAACAAATGCATCACTTAATTACTCAGTAGCTTAAAGCTGTTCTCATTGGACTGCTGTGAGCTGTAATGTATATAGGTACATAGAATCCGTCATCTATCAAACAGATTGCACTTGCTGTTAGTCACAGCTCTTTGCTATATTTAGGTCTTTTTATATAAAACTTTGTAAGTGAAATCTTGGTTACACTGAAGTCAATAGCAAAACTCAAAAGACTTTAATTAGCGAGGAGTTCACCCCTTGTTGAAGGATTTGCAAAGTAAAAATAGCAATTATAAAGTAGAATTTTTACATCAAAGATAACAGTCCCAGCCATTTCATTTTCATGGTCTCAGAAATATTAAAGAATTATTTTTAAAAATATATTTATATTGCAGGACTTACCTGCTGGATCAAAACTCTCCAGAGATTGTATCATGCTCACGAATAAGGGTCTGTACTAGCAAACTAGTACAGAGCCATGCCTGCGCAAGCAGTCCAGAGATGTACTTAAAAAGACACCTTGGGTGTGAGAAAAAGGTCCAACATGCAAAGTGAACTGTATAGAGGTTTGCTTGCATCACCCTAATTCTGCTTCTTAGAGGAAAAACCAATAGGAAAAGAAATTCTTTTTCAAGTTGCTTTTATTCAGTAATGTGGCTTGAACTAGGAATTAAATACCATTTTTCTCCATTGTACTAAAACATGAATTCACTACTCATTCTAAATCTATGCAAAAATTACTCACTATTGAATATCAACTTTCTGTTCAGAGCCTTTTTTCATAGTTTAGAAATTTATCACCTAAAATAGAAATTTATAATATAAATGCTGATACAACATAATAGCACTAGTGGGTGATATTATGATAACCAAAGGTGTTTGCTGAGGGCTTTTTCAGCACTTTAAATGGATGAAGCCTGTTCAGAGCAAAGACCCTATGATGGAAAGCCTGCAAAGGGTTACCTCGTTACTTTAAATGTAGCACAACTCAATGCAGACAGCAACCAGTATTCTAATGTATTTATTTCAGGCAGAAGCTTGGTTTCTCCCTGCATTTAGATAAAGATACTGAAAACAAAATCGGCCAAAAAAATTGAATTTGGTTAGGTATTCTTTCCTAAGATTTGTGTTGGGAAGATAGTGTGCCAAAATCAAAGCTAGCGCGCTTGGGTAAGTGTACAGGAATTATGCATTTATATCTCTAAGGGTAATATTTTTACTATTCTTCTGAGTTCTCTGTTTTCATTGCTCTTTCAGACATCGGTGTTCTAGTAAACAGGTTTTCCAGATCTGTGCTTTTGTCTAACAGTCCCTGAACCTTTGGACCTAAAACTAAGTTCCTGTTATTTTTGATGTGAATATAATATTTATTGGCAAGGCTAGGTTTGTAGAGATGGGTAATAGTGTTTGATGGGGTACAGGAAGAAAAAAAAAAACCAATGACCTGCCTGGCTCATTCAATGGGAGTTTTGTCTGAGTGCAGATTACTGCCCAACACTTCCCACAGCAGTAAGAGTGAGTTTAACACAGTATGTTTTAAGTACAAGTCACTAATAAGAACATGAGACTGGAAACTAGGTCTAAATCTTGTTGCACTGTCCCATCTTTATTAGTACAAGTATTTAATTTCAACATCTCTAAGATTGATCAGAATGTTTAGGTGAACTTGGCAACTCTGAAGAGCTGTGCCTGACACCATTTTATTACCTTATCTGTGATTCCAATAATCTCAACTTAAGTTTGCACAGAAATATTACACTTATGCTGTACTTCTATGTTATTTAGCACTTCCCTTCCTTAGTACTGGATAACAGAAAGTATATTTTTATCATCTAATGTCCCTGACTTTCTGGCAGTGGCATGTCCCTGACTTTGACTACATTTAAAGCTATAATTAATCAAAAAGGAATATTGAAGGTTACCAGATTTCCAGCTTTTCATACCACTGTTTTGTTTTAATATTTTGTAGATTGATTTAAAAATTCTCTATTAAGATTTAGTGTTGGGTGATCTTTTTCCTTAGTTTTGGGGAAAAAACCCTCCTCATTAAAAAAATGTTTATATAATTCAGTTTTGTACAACGTAAAAGACAAAATGGTAGATATATTGAATTATATATGTACACACGTTTGTAAATACATGATTGTTATTTAGTACCAATATAGAAGTTGGATTTAACTCTCAGTAACGTAAATGCCATAGTGAATACATGTCGTGGTTTAGCCCCAGTCAGCAACGAAACACCACGCAGCCCCTCACTCACTTCCCCAACCCCTGTGGGATGGGGAGGGGGAGGAATCAGAAGAGCAAAAGCAAGAAAACTTGTGGGTTGAGATAAGAAAAATTTAATAATTAAAATAAAATAGTAATAGTAATAATGGTAATTATAATAATAATGAGTATGATAATAATAATAACGATATTATAATAAAAAGGAAAATAACGAGAGAAATGAAGCCAGAAAAAAAAAAAAAAAGAAAAAAAAAATCCACAAGTGATGCAACTGCTTACCACCCGCCAACCGACTCTGACTGTCCATGAGCCACAATCGCTGCGTCCCCCAGCCAGCTCCTCCCAGTTAACATACTGGGCATGACGTCACATGATATGGAATATTCCTTTAGCCAGTTTGGATCAGCTGCCCTGGCTGTGCCCCCTCCCCTCCCGGCTTCTTGTGCACCTGGCAGAGCACGGGGAGCTGGAACAGTCCTTGAATAGTACAAGCGCTACCCAGCAACAACCAAAACATCGGTGTGTTATCAACATTATTTTCATACTAAGTCCAAAGCACAGCACTATGCCAGCTACAGTGAAGAAAATTAACTCTATCCTAGCTAAAACCATGACAACACATTAGCACCAATAGTTTCTGGTATTATGCTAGATTACTGATGTCTTTTCATCACTACTACGATGGTTTTGGAACTTTGCCACTTTCGTGACTGTTCTCAACAGCCTTCATCCTTTTCTGTTCCTTTACTTTTTTAAAAAATACTGACCTCATATCTTCCAGGATCATAATACTGCTAGAAGGCCAAATCATATTTGACCATTTAACAGTGTAATACTCTGTATGGCCAGAGTGACTTTCTTTTCTTTTCTTTTTTTTTTCTTTAATTGCACAGAACAAAAGGTTGGGATGAAAATGACAAAAGTGCAGAAAATAGTTAAAAAGTTGAATGATAAACTTTGTTTTTAAAACCTTCTTACGTTTAAGGGTGTGTTGATTAGATAAACTATGTCAGCTTGAGGAAGATAATGTGCTAGAGAACTGTGGTATTATCTTGTCTAATTCTTAAAATATTCTGCTAATTTTTTTGTTAATATTCACTAAAAAGCTTTTGAAAAATGTGAGAATTTCAGGGGGTAACAATAGTGAACACTAGTGTTGTTTGTTTCTTAGGCAGGAATACATTGTAGCTACATACACTTTAACCAGTTACAACTAGAAGAAGATTTATTTTCTGAAAGTATAGGAAGAGAGTAAATATTAGTTTTGGAGAGGAAAAATTTCAAATAATACAGTGGCTTCTAGATTAAATTAAATTATAGTAAAACCAGGGCACAGTAGCTCAACTAAAGCTTCACACAATATGAGGGACAGACCATATGTCTGCTTTTTGCTTTGGTATTTTCTTTTTTAAATAGTGGGGGAGGAAGAAAAGGCAAACTATGCAAGCTCTTTCCCAAGAGCTAAAATCTGACACTACTTTGAGGCTTTATGATGCTGTAGCTCCTGTGGAGAACTGCTACTCTCTGATAACTTCCATGCTGCTCAGTCTTTAGCATCTTAGCCTTGCTCTAGATAGCTTCATTGTTTAATAATGTATTGTATGTCTTGAAAGACTCTTAGAAATTAGTTGAAAGTACAGGGAGAGAAGACAAGAAATTTTCAAAATCCAGGACAAAAGGTCCAGCCTTAGGCCTAAGTGTGGAGAAGCGTCAGTGAATACACAGGCAGTGATTTTGCATGCGGTGAAGGGTTCACAAAGGCGGGCAGTATTTACCACCTTGAGCTGAGCTTTGTAACTGGTACTGCAGGGTGAGTCTGGACAGTGCATCCAGTAATACTATCTCCATGCTAGTTCTCAGATTTCTTTCTCTGATTACATTCTTGCATTTTTCTGCTTTACTACTTCCCATAGAAAACTTCTACATTTAAACAACATAGGAAACTCATGTGAATTTAACTTACGTTTTTATTACAACAAAAGTAAAACCCACAGGGTGAAAAGTAATTTTTTCCTTTGAAAAAAAAGGCTTAACAGCTGGGAGTTTGGAAGTGAGTGGAAAAAAAAAAGAGTTTTGCTCAATTAGCTACTGTCATTCAGTAGCTTCCTCCTGGGATAACTTCATTTCTTTATTCTATTGTGTAGACCTGATTCCATTGTCATGAAAGAGAACAGATGAAAGGAGTTAAAGAAGTCTTAACTACAGCAAATCTAGTATATTAATTTTCCAAATTGTACCAAAAGAAAAGTGTGCTGTTTCTGTCCTGCAGTTTTTGCTTAGAAAGCAGTTAAGACCTCAAACTTATGAGCGTCCATCACGCTCCTCGCCTTGGACGGATGTGAGTTCCACAAGACTCTCAGTAAGCCTCTACAGATACTGAAGGTTTCTAGGATTCCTAGGTAAAATAAAACTTTTTTAATGTATTTTCATAACATGCCTATGGAGTAATAAAATTTTAGTTTCAGAATTTCTAAGTTTCAGTCATTTAACCAATGCTGTCATTAATCTGGGTAGCCAAAGGAAAAGCAGTGAGATGGTTCCACTATAAGTCTACAACTGTAACACTGCATGGAGTATGTGGTCCTTAGGTTAGAGGTCTTGTTTCTCTAAGGAAACATAGCTGTGCACCTGAATCTTGCAGAGGGCTCTACAGACTCACAACTTGGTGATTATACTCACTCTCTGCGCTCTAAAGTTGTGTGAGCCTTCACAGGTTCAGGTCAAAAGACTGTACTTGACTCTCTTGGTTTGCCTGTCTTTTGATATGCTCTTCAGGTAAGCTTTCCATCTGTTCCTCTAGGTTAGTCTTTCCCCCAGCCATATGTGAAAAGTATCTGTTGGTTTTGGCAGTGAGTTTGTGTCTGTTGAAACAGTGATTGCTGTGTAACTTCTTTCTTCACTGCAGAATTTTTAAGATGTGCAGCTTATGCCCTGGCTAAATTCCCAAACTGAGTATTCCCTGCTTCTCTCACTTACAGGGCCCAATCAAAGGTAGCTGGGAATGAAAGGTTTGTGTAGGAAGGCAGATATACCTCTCTGTATTATACCCATAGACCGAGTTTGAATATAATCTGTCTCGTTTGAAGCGGGACTTAACCGTGGTCCCCCACATACCAGAAGGGTGTTTCAGTCATCTGCCTACTGGATGGTCTTGGTAAAAGTCTCTGTTGAAATTATTCCATGTTGTTTGAGTAATTCCATATTCATTGGGTGAGGGAAGGAGAAATAAAAGAGGAATCACTATTGTTTGATAATTAAGGCATTCATTCATATAGGGCATCCAAATTTAAATCATGTGTCCTTTCTCCTGTGAATATTGAATGGCTCTTATGTAGTGAAATGGTTTCAGCAGTTCCACTATGAAACACCTCACAGGTTGGTATGTAGAGCACTCCTTTGGGATGTAAAAACTATTTGATTCAGGATTTCACAGCAGATGAGCTGCAGTAGGGATCTGAAACTGGTCTCTCACCTAATCGCTCAGCTTTTGGGTACAGTCAAGTGAACAGACTCAGGACAACCTTTCCTCTCTTATTAATTGAACCATCCTCTAAGTAAAATATGTGTAGTGACAAGATGAGAGAGTACAATATTTTTCTTCTGCTCTCTCTGAAAGCTAGAATACTTGAGTGGCTTCGTGTTAAAACCTGTACACGCTCTGTAGTTAACTGTCATTACTAGATACACATTCGCAGTAGAAAACAATATGAATGTCATGCTTGCTCAGTGCTGAGATAATAATATCCCAAGCACAATGGCTAGTGAGCTTTAGTGTAGGCAGGAATTAAAATATCTCATGCTGTCTAAATCACTGCTAAATGCTGCATTTAAATGGAGACTCCAAATAATGTAAGATTAGTAAACAGTTTTGTCAGTTGGAAGTAATGAGGTAAACCTTAGCCGCTGCAAGAGTCCTATTTAGATGCAGCACAGCAAAAAAATCTGGATCTGAAGAATATTAGAAAAAATCTGTATACAGTAACAGTGGTTGACTGGATATTAACTGCAGCTATGCCTAGAAAAATAGAAAGTGTAAGTGTTGGTTATATACAGTCCTTTGCATACCTTAGTCCATATAGGATCGTTGTCAATTATTATCAATGTTAATATAGTCTGTTTATTTTCCTTCATCATCCACATGCGGTGAAAAGATAAAATGCTGGCTGTGAATAGCTTGTATAATGTGTGAATAAGATACTTAATCCTATACAAAAATAATTGTATATGGTGCAATTTTGAGATTAGATTTGAGACTGAAGCTCTTAAGAGTAAATACACCTCAAACTTTTCAACCACCTTTTTGAGGAAATTAGAAAATTCAGTTCTCTGCTGTCTTACAGTGATACAGAAATGCACATTGAACAGAAAATAGAGAAATAATAGCTATAGTTACATCAGTTCTTGCTTTTGAGATATACATTTATAGGGTACATGTGACATTTCTTATGTTCTTAAAGTGTGACTCTATTACTCAAATGTTTAAATATAAAATATTGAAAATGTTTTCCTTCTCTCAGTTTTCACAGATGTTCTTTGTTTTTAAAGCCAAATTCTCATCTCAGTTATATCCAACCAAGCCTGCCAGTTTCAGTACACTTGCTTAAGTATGTCTGATCGTGGTTTTCTCCCCTCTCATATTTTCCCACCTATTCTCACTGTCATATGCTTCAGTAAAGCCTAAGTTCCATATCTAATGTTGGATACTCTTAGCACAATCCCATGTGGTTCATACTGCCAAGTTGCCTTTTTTTTTTAACAATAGCAAAAGACTTTGATCTTTATTGACAATTGTGAAAAAAATACAGATTTAAGAAAAAGAATGTTAGAGGTGCTGCAAGAAGAAGATTTAATCAAAATATCTAAATTGCAAGGGAGTAGGGATTTTTTTTCTACTACCTTCAGCTGATGACATGAGTGGAAACTGCAGCTTTCATGTCTCAGTCAGCCTTTACCATATGTTAGTTTGCCATATGTTACTATACGTTTTATCAAATGCATGGTAGTCTTTCTGTGGATGGTATATCTTTTACAAGGAGACTGCAAGCTGCAGGCACCTTAATGGAAAGCCTTTTAGAAGACAAAACAAGAGATAGTTTCACCTTTTTATTCATCAATGTTCACAAGGAAACTACGATCTCGTATTAGCTATTTATCTGTAAATAACACCTTCTTGTGGCAGAGAAGATGTGTTCTTTATGTAATATTAAAATCTACTCTCAATACTTGAGTAAAACGCAATTGGCTCAGGGTGTGAAAGGTCTTAAGCTGTGGCAGTGTTATGTTACATTAAATGATTTAAGCAGCAATTTTTTTTCAAGTATTTTTGACCTTGTTTGAGATAAGTTACCATTTCTGTCAATTGAGAAAGCATTATGTTGGCATTGAAAACTTTCAGAATTAGCATTACACCTAAATTTAGTCATGCTTTAACCAGCTTGGAAGGATTCAGACAAGTTCCTGTATTAACTTGAGTTTTAAAACTGTAGCAGTAGCCTAGATCTTTTTGTAGGAAGATGAATATAGTAGAAACCTGATCAAGACCTGTTTCCATAGTCACTTTATATCAGACGGAACTTAACCAAATCCAGTTGCCTTTAGATGTTTCTCTACTAAATGCTTCTATTAGGAAAAAAAAAATGCTTCCTACTTAGTGTTTCCTACTAGCAAAGTATGAGGTTTTACTTTTCTGTAAGTGGTATCCAGGCTAAGCAGTGTAGCTCATACCGTTGCTGACTTGAACAGAGGAATAAATCCCTTGCCTAGGAACTGTGTGCCTAGTAAGCTCCAAATCCATGCATGTCGGTCTCCATACATCAATCAGTGCAAACCCATCTGCATATATACATATTGCACAGTGATGAGTAGTAAATTAAGCTGCGTGGTCTTTTCAAGCTTTGTCTACATTGAGTTTCTCATGGTTGAATGCCCTGGCCCAATAATACTACCCCATCAGCAGTGAAAACACAGTAGGGGTGGGCGGAAACAACCAAATAAACCATAAACATGGATGGATTAGGGAGATTTGGACAAACAGCTTCCTAGCAATAATTTTGTTAGACAGACTTGCTTGTGTCAGGAGACTCTGTGAGGATGAAATGCTGGTCAAAATAATGCCAGTTCCATAACACTCTTGCCAATTTACAGTGAGAAAGCAAGTATATATAGCATCTGGAGTGTGGCTGGTCAGATACCTGAATGTGGAAGCCACTTGGAAAGGAAAAAATTAAGGCAGAAATGGGGAAATTAAACAAAGAATGAGCATCTAGTTCCAAAGAGTAGCGAGTGTGCTGTTCCAGTGTTTAATACTGTCCTTATTCATTTTATGTATGCTTCCTTTTCCCTGCTTAAATCTCTTCTGCACACCAGTTGCTTATACTTTCCTTTAATGCTGTGATCAACCCTGCCTAAACATGGTTAGTTTTCAGTGATTAACTTTTTGTGGGGAACCTTTGTCAGTAATCACAGCATTCTTTCTCCTTCTACGGCTTTAAGCACAAGTTCTTTTTGATCCTTTTGTATACATGGTTTTCATCTTCACAGAGACAGACCTTCTGCCAGCAAATATTCCTAAAGCTGATTACATATCTCCGTTGCACTCAATGTCCATAAAAATATTATTTGGTGAGATAGTTGCATTTGTTTCTTGGGTTTTTTTAAGTCTTCAGTGCCTCAGTGCCAGTTTGCCTACTCCTTTATATGTAGAAGGGTTATGGCTGTAAGGTGACATGTATGATTAGTACTGTTATTTTGAAATGTATATAGTTTTCTCCTAGTCTTTAGTGCTATAAAACAAGTCCGAATTTTTAAATTATCTCTCATTATCCATCTCTCATGATCATTTGTCTTGTGAAATCTGTAATTGGTTTATCAATGGCATACAGATTATAACTCGACAAAGAAACACCTTTAAGATTATCAAAGATGACAACTGTTTGATAAATTGATAAGCAAGTTTAATAACCTGCTTCATTAAGTAGAAGTAGAAATTAATCTGTAGAGATGTTTACATGTAAAAAGAGCAAGTCAATTTCTCAGGTTTTTTTTTTTTAATTATAATAACAAATCTATTTCCAAATGAAGCAGTTTCTTTGGCTGTCCATTTTGCAATTGCACAGAAGGGTAGAGCTTAGTACAATGAGATTAATTAAACAGTAGAGAAAACGTGCCATTTTACAAATTACTACCAATTACTCTAGCTTCTTTCTGAGTTATGGGGTCTGCCAGATTTCTTTGAAGCTCCTTTTGGAAGCTTAATGGTCAAAAGCAAGATCCAGCAATTTATAACTCAGCTAACCATCATTTCCTAAATTAATGCAAAATGACAAACCCTAAAGGAAGACATTGGAGGGGTTGTTTTGGTTTGGTGTGGGGGTTTTTTGTGTGGATTTTTTTTTTTTTTAAACTTAACAGACTTATCCTCCCCATTTTTCAGGCTCTGGGCTCTGTTTGCCAAACTGTCAATATTCCAAGGGTAACCCAGGTTATTTCTTATGAGCATTCAGATCAGAAGCAACCTAAATAAGCACTGGAAATTACACAGAAAATACCATGTCATTAGTTGTGACAACTTAGTTCTGAAACATATTTTTGATGCTCTGTGCAGTGAGTTGTTCTGGACCTTTTAAGATATTCTGATGGTGTGCAGACACAATTATCTTCTATAACATTTTTGAGATTATCTTCTAATCTTAGTTATCCAGACCCCAAATAGTTTCTCTTCTAATATTTTTTGCTATTACTGAGACATCCATCAAGGTCTGAAGTTCCCAGAATCTACCTTTCAGTGGCCTTTCTTTCTACATGGGTATGCCATATACCTCCCAAACTTGATTTTTGTTTTTAAGCATGCTAAATTTTCAACTTCTCCATGAAATTTTGTCTTGTTTTTAGGCTCTGCACAGCAGACAGACCCCTAGATCAAAAACATACATTGGGCAATATTAAGGCTAACCAATTAAGCACTGCTTCTGCTGAGTAGAAGAATATCTTCTTTATCATTATACACCATCAGCTTTCTAATCCCTTCAAGCAATGAGTCTGATGATTATTTTACATTTCTACTATACCTATAAAAATACACTATTCTTCCTGAGCCTTGCTACATGGTTTATTTTTATATTGCATTCTTGACTATCACTTGCTGTATACTGTCAGAAAGAAAAGCATCACTAATATTGAGAGGAATATGAAAGCAGCTCATAGCTCCCCTAATAATTCTTAGCAAATTTACATGCTAGGGTTAGGAAAATGGTTTGCAAATTACTTACTTACCAGAGTAAGAATATTTTTTTAGGGGGGAAAAAAAGTCTTCATATTTTAAAGTTTGAATAGGTAGATAAGGAGAAAACAGTTTCCAACAGACATCAAAACAATGATTTCAGAGAATTCTTATGGTGTGGGAATTCCTCTAGTCTGAAAAACTAGTGATAGGTGATGAAGATTGCTGAGGGAATGGGTGATAAGTAGTTGGTGGTGGCGCTTTGTTTGGTTGGGTTTTTTAACATAAGTTGATTTCTGGGATAGAGTTTCACACCAATACATTCTGATTAGTATACTTTGCTCAGAGCTTGAATCCTGGTCTTTTATAAACAGCTCTATAGGGAGCACTAAGCCTCCTGTCTTAGGCATTTACCCAATATCCCCAGGAAACCAAAGCTCAGGCTCCAGAACTCAGTTCTTAATTACACAGGATACTTCTATGGGCAAACTCAAGGTATGTCAAAGAATATTTTAGACTTCAAGAGGAAGTTAAGCTATCTGTGTAGACACAGTTTCAGATCCCTTCAGTGTACTTTGCATTAATCAGTTCTAATTCTCTAGCTTTTCCTTACCCTGAAGGCTCTCTGATATACTCTGGTGTGTCACAGGTTTTGTTGTATTTCTTTGCTTGTATATGTGGTCTTATTTGCTACTACCATAAGCTTTCAGAAGCTTTCTAACTTTCTGTCATTGCCTTGTTCCAAGTTATGACTGAAAGGTGATACTGATGTAAAACAGGAAAGTACCAGCTCACATGCTGATATAAGCTATTTAATCACTAGCTCTTTCAACTTTGGATGTTATGATTAAGGAATTCTTATTTTAAAAAAACACTACCTAATATCAAAAGAAAAAAAAATCATAAAAATAGGTCGGCGGTGGCTAGCATAGGTCTATCTGTGTGTGAATGGAATTAATTCAGGTATTGTACAACATCTGATGCAAGCTTAATGTACTTTTTCCAAGTTTTAAAATTATTGTCTTCTCTTATTCTTCATGAATGCAAATGAAGCTCCACAATGCTTAATGTGAAATAATGACATGCAGTGACAAAAATACTCATGTTTTCTAAAGGTTTAGTGATATGATTCTTGATAACTCTGCTTCCAGTAGTGGTTTAGTGCTTAATTGTGGGAGGATTTATCCACAGTATGCGTTGACTAGTACTATTTTTAGGCAGAAGAATATTACAAATATCTTCTTGCTTTCATCTTTTCTCTCTAGTCCCTTAGTAATTTTCTGATTATATTTACAGAAGTAAAATCAAAAGCAGTAAGGGAGCTGGGGGGAGCATTTGTTTCATAGTTTTACAGCCCACCTTATTTATCTACTTCTTTATCCTGAACTTATGATCACCATTCTTTTGCATTGTAATATATGCAACATCATCAGGGTTTATATAAATCAAGAGAGAAAAAGTCATAAAGTTAGATAGAAAGATATAAAGCAGGGGGAGAGGAGGACAGCAATGTCACATACACTGAAATATTACATATACTGTGCGACAATCACAAAATGTGCAGTATATTATATGCAAGCTGCTTTCAGAACAGTAGGTCTGTTTATATGAGTAAAGTGAACAGGTTTTAAACCCATAGAAATTCCTTTACAGACATGTACTTAGTTCTTTAACTTTATTTATTGGAATTTAAATGTATTATACAAGAACAAATCTTTTTATAGATACTGCAACAGATGGTCAAACACCATGCTTACCTACAATTATAGTCAAAACCAGTGTGGATAGTTATATCATCAAAGACAATAAAAGAACAAATGTTCACAAACAAGTCTGAACCATTAAAGGCCCAACCTACCCTGCAGAAATCCCGTAGGCCAAGTACAGTGCGGAATCTACACCTGGTGCTCCCAAACACTGGAAAGTCTGTTAGATGAAGGGAGGGGTTAGACTTCCTCCCAGCTGAAACAATTCATTGGTTTGTGTAGATGAGTTTAATTCACATCAGCTAAAATAGGGTAATATTTATTTTTTTTAAATCGCAGCTTTTAAAAGCCTTATTTCTAAAGCAGGGTTTTTAAAATCTTGAAAATACAATGAAACCTAAAATCATAAAATACTAAGTGTTTTCATTTGGCTAGGAAAAAATGTTTTAGATAAACCACAACAATAATTTCTTTTGACTGTGGAAAAAAAAAAAACCAGCAAGTCAATTATTTGCTCGGTTCTATTTGCAGTGACAGAAAATAGCCCTAACTTCCACATGGCTGCAGAGGCAAATGCTGCTTCAAAGGTGGGTACTTCTGCTCAGAGATGTTTCATGATAGTCTTTCTCACAGGTAGTCAGAATACTCAGAGCTGGCCTGATTATTGGGGAACTTACATAGTTAAACCAGGATTTAATAGTGCCTAAACATCTGCCTGTGGAGAAAGTGTGAAAGAAGGTGGCTACAGCAGCCCTCATCTTTTCTCAACTAATTCCTCTCAAGGTTATTACGGGTTGGTTAGCTGATAAAACGATGCCATTGCGTTTCACCTCTCTGACGCAGACTGAATCAATTTTTGCAACTTGTGTTTTGGTATCTTGCAGTGTAGACAGATAAAAGTATTCTTCAGTATATTTTCCTTTCAACACCAGTGATATGGCTTTCATTGTTGCTCTAAAACAAATCGCACTCAATCTTGAAACCCTCATTCACATTGGTAAAGATTAGACTTGACCCATTGTTTTCACTTTTAAAGCATTTGCCTTTGTATCTATTGTCTGTCAAGTTTTCCAGAGTGGTCTATTCAGTATCATCTCCCTGAGGTGACTGGTTAAAATTTGTTTGTGTTTGTGTGTCTGAATTGGAAGGAGTGGAAATCAAGAGAAATACTTCCATATTACCTTTTAAAACCAATACTAATATAAGAAATCATTAACTGTTTAGTATTTTTCTTTATCTGTATTCATTACAGATCTCTCAGTACCATGGTTTTGTTTGATATTTATTGTTCACAGTTGATATATGGTAAAATATTTTATAATACAAACTTATTGATTCCTTGATTCAAAAACTCCTTGGAATTCATAATGGTTTGACTGGGTTGCAATGATTTGAAGATTTTAAAATACCATGAAAATTAATAGGACTGCGTTGAAAAATGCCATTAAAAAAATATACACCCTTTAAAGTGAGCTCCTTAGGGCTGTGCTCTTCAGTAGTTTAGTATTTGTTCATGCCGCATATATAATTTTAGTCTTCAGCATCACTAACTGAATTGCAGGTGAACCTCACTTTCACTTTTGCTATTTTTTATATATATATGCTGCATTTACTTACAGTAGAAAACAGAAAGGCAATTAAGGAGAGTTGAGGGAAGACCTTTTCCTCTACTTCCTTTTGAGAGGAGTAACCAAGATGCCGGTACTAGTGCTAGCCAGTATGGAGCACATTCTAGCTTAATTCTGTATGCACATTTGCCAGCATCATCATCAGTGCTAATATCACTGGTTCTGTATGAGAACTAGTATGAGAGAGAGGGGATGTGCAAGAAAGGCAGTAGGACTCTATGGCAAATGAGCAGGTCTTACCTGACAGACAAAAGCTCCTGATTTTTCAAAAACATCACAAGAAAGCGTTTGTGAAAATAGCCTAATAGAATGAATCAGGAACACAATTTTTGAGTACAGATGTTCTTAAAGGGTAAATCAGACCTACTAGGCTTCAAATGACAACTCCAGCCAGACTCACGTCTACTCAAAAGTTGTACGAGCCACTGAAAGACATCAAATGGGAATGCCCATTAGTATCCCTTTCACCAAAACCCAGGTGAGAAGTGTTGCAGAGTTTCTTCTCCCTCCCGCTTTACTGGCTGGCACGCTTTCATCAGGTCTCTTGCATACACAAACTGCTATCCCATGGAGGTGATGGAAAGCAGAACTGGATAGTTACTTTCATTCCCTGTGCAATCCTTCAGAATTTATTCCCAAGACTTTGTATTCCATGTGGCAGGAGAGGAGAGCACCACTTTGCTAATGGAGTTACACTGCTGAATTCAGTAACGGAAGCTTTACAGGACAAAACCCAACAGTTAGGTAATCTGTGATTGTGACTACAGCATCATTGGACTCCAACTCCTTAATAGCCTAATGATTTATAGTCAGATTTTTCCATGATAATAAAATACCAAATGTGTTTATTAGAAAGTTTCTTAACACAATTTGTAAGCCCCAATCATTTGCCTTGTGGAGGGGCTTCATATTCAAATGTAAATTTAAGGCTATAATCTGTAAATGGTTTGCTGTGATTTCCAAACCTGTCAAGTAACTTGGGTTGATTTTTCATTTCCAAATGAAAGGTAGAATGCTTTCCTGTTGTTTTGGCTAAGCCCAGAGGATTCTTCCTATTTTAGCTGCATTTCACCCCACTGCATTTTCAGAGTTAATTTGAGCATACAGTTAAAGAGAAACTTTTAACTTAGAGCATTGAACATAAAAATAAGGACATTAAAAACACCACCACTGTATGAATAATGGCAGGAATTCCTGTAATTCAGATTGCATCCAAGTAGTGAACTCAGGAGTGTTCCCATCTCTGGATCAGAACATCTTTCTCTCTCAGGATGAGATCTCTCATCCTGACACGTTTGGGTACACTGGTCCTGCCTGCACCTTGGATTCTGTGACCAGTGAAAGTGAGCCCATAAACATAAATGGAACCACCAAGCCCTTCAAACAGTTTCCTGAGCATCCTTGTGTATGTTTCTGTACGTGAAGAAGAATTTGGCTCTCTAACGTTCAGATTAAAAAAAACAAACCAAACCAAAACAAAACCCACAAAACCCCAACCCAAACAAAAAAAAAAACCTGTCATAAATTAAGTTGCTGCAGTTAGGCCTGCAGACTGCATAGCAAATAAGGAGGAAACCTTTAAAGGGAAAAAAATAAAAAGAAAGGGAGGAAGAGAAACTTGGATAGATCGTTGCTGAAACGTCGTGCTCCTTCCTGCCTTTTGGAACACAGTTCAGTTTACATTGTTGTACAAATAGAGAGGTATTTTGTCGTGGCACGACTGTCTGCCTTTCAGTTCAAACGACATTTTATTAGTCTGCAAAGCCAGAAGAACCTTTCTCTTTGGGATATTATATGCGTGGTATTAGGATTAGATAAAATTATATTATGGCGAGCATTTGGCTTAAGTTTTTTCTGCATTTGCCTTTCTGCAGGAAGACAGTTTGCCTGTTTTCAGTATAATGCAAAGATTTTGCATTAACAGACATATTCAATACTTACCAAAATGGGCTTTATGCTTGTACTCTGTTAACTTACCAACCAGTTGCTCCTCCTGTATAAACTGTTACTGCTGTGTTGAAATCAGTGTAGGTATGTTGACTTGCATCAGTTGAGCTTTTGTCTAAGTGTATTTTAGTCTTAATTCCTAACACACTTATTCTAGCTGTGATTTGAGCTCCTTTTCTTAATCTTGTAATCTGGAAATAGTAACTTCCTATTACCCTTTAATTCACACTGCATTTCTATCTGGTTGAAAATGGGATTAAAATATTTTCACTTTTAGACTAAGCAAAGTTTATTAATTGGGGTTTGTTTGGCAAAAAGCAGTATAGCAATAGGAAATAATTAAAGCCACTTAAAATTCAAGGAAATATTATGTTACCGAAGAACATAAAAATGTAATTTAGGGACCGTGTCTTACAAAAGTATACGTCATTCTCCATGGAGGATTATGGAATTGTATCAGTATACGGAAAAATTGTGTGCTGTACATGAGTAAGCGAGAGGTTCCTGAAATCAAATCTTAGGAAACATTAAAAACAGTGGGTGGAGAAGAGAAACAGATTGATGCAATTATAGGTGCTATCAACAATTTAAATCTACTAACCACATTGTTACCTGTAAACCATCGTAAGGTTAAAAAAAAAAAAAAAAGTAATTCCTAGTGGTTCCTAGTTGACTGTTCTGAAAATACAATTTCATAGTGTTAATCACATGGTAGTAGGTTAGGATGCTTAATGTATGTTATAGATGTTTCAGAAGGCTGCAATAAAACATGTATGTAGTAAAGGAGACTTGACCCATTCTAAGTATTCCATGATTATTTAGTTAAAGTCTTTCTAAAAATGGCTGCCTTTTTTCATTTAGTAAATTACTCATGAATATGAGATTAATTCAATATTTATTGCCTTAATCAGGAAAGCATATGAGCAGAAGCTTTCTTGGGGACTGCTGAGAACCTTTGAAATGTTGCAAAGGATACATAAACCCAAATAGAGAGCTTTTTGGTTTTTCTCTCTCACACACACATGCGAGTGAGTGTGTACACACACACCCCACTCACACTTTTTGTCCTTCTCACTTCATTTCCCCATGCTGTTTTTCATAGCTATGGTGATCTGCCCAGCAGTCAGGATTCACCATGCAGGCTAGATAAATTTTCAGGAAGGCAGAGAAGCCTTTTTATCATAGGAGGATAAGCAATGCAACCTGGTTGTATTGCTGGGGGCGGGGTAGGGACGTTGGTTTTGGAGGGTTTGTTTGCTTGTTTGTTCGGGTTTGTGTTGTCCTTTTTTTTTTTTTTTTTTAAATATGATCCACTGGAAAATGTATTTGGAGAGAAAAGTGACCCGTAATGATGTTCTGTTGAAAAAAAGTGGTGCTTGGCTTGCTGAAAACCAGAAGGAAATAATGACATAAAAATTGTCCTTGTTCAGGACAATTGCAGTAAGCAGAGATTATATATCATTGGAGAGTTATGAATCAATGAAACTGTATACTTTTGCATGCATCTTGGCAAGAAGTCAAGCTTCCTATGTGTAAGAAATCAGGATCGGAACACTTTTAGAATAAAATAATTAATTTCTTTTACTTTGTGTGTTCTGGTATGGAACAAGATAACTTTGATTCTTCCATTTGAAATGTATTCCATTTCAGTCCTGAAGCTTTTCGGAACTATGATGGAAAAAGCTTTACTTTCATTTTCAAGAAGAGCAGCACTAAATTTAAACATCTATTTCATAAGTATATTAAAAGAATAAATAGTTTTGAATTGTTAGATTTTGCTGTCATGTATTCTGCAGTCACTTGAGACCATTGATAAAATTACACTCTGGTAAGTCAAATGTTCCTAGCTTTCATTTTATATTATTTTATATTATGGATTTTGGTTTCTGGGTCCTCTGCTTCTTTTCATTCTCTGGTTCTACTTTCCACACATCCTTTCAATACCCTTTCAATATTTCCTAGATCTTGTGAGGACATCCTACTGGATGGGTTTTTCACATTCCTCTAGTGATGCTGATTCTTGAATTTGATGGGTATGACATTGCAGCTGTGAATTTGATTAGATAATAATGAGGTTTATTTTTATCCAGCTGTTCTTATTTTTTTATCACTATTCTTGTATTATTTAGATGCTTTATATTTTCTAGATGTATTACCCTGATGAAGAATCTGGAACAGAACCATGACCAGGATTGATTGGTTTTAAAACTGTATTTAGAAAATTGCAGAAAAGTACTATGAAGCTTGAGAAGTACATTTTGATATAATTATTTTTTAAATGGAAATGCAGCTACCAGCAGTGGTGGAGTGAGCTGCAACAGGTTTATTTTTAAGTTGTGGTGATTCAGTTACAATATGGATCAAAGGAAACTGTTTCTTTGAAGAACAGTGGACAGGGAATTACTGATAGGAGAGTGTCCTGCTGAAAAGAAATTCAATAGTCATGGTGCTCTCTAGTGAATTTAGTAAATGAGGGGCAAATCTTAAGATACTTTATGTGCTAGCAAAAAGGCTGTCTTCTACAAATGGGGATGTAAGCAGCAGGAACTTGCTCTGGAGATATTCTCTCACTCTTCACATCAGTGCAACTTACCAGGGAAAGAAAAAAGAAATTATGCATACTAGGAGGCTTGTCAAGGGTGTAACAGATGGACATTTACAGAAACATAACTTCAGGAAGGGACAGGGAATTTCTACTTCTTCTTACCCTCAGTAACAATGGACCATAACAGTCTCCTGTGTTCAGACTGACAGGAGACAATTTTTGTCAGTGTTAAAAGCTGGCAAATACATACACACGCGTATACATATGTGCATATTTCAGCTACAAGTTCATATATCACAGGATATTCTGCTAAAACCAAAAGTGGATGATGCAACTTCCTTTCTTTTCTACTCATCTAAAATCTTTGTGCTTGATGCATTTCCTTCTTTCTTGAATTCATTTGTAGTAGTTTTGTTTTGCTATCTAGAAGAGGAATTAAAGGTGAAGTGATATTTGCTTTCCTACTCATTTACTCTTTGCCTAGATAAGGTTGGTTACTTTCATTTTTGTTTCCTAAGAAATGTTTCAAATGGGCAAATAGACCTGTCATCTTTAGTAACATTGCATATAGGGCAAAAGAGGGTGTTGATGAGAAGTTTACTCCTACTTATTTCTGCACCAACTCTGGGAAAGGGGAGGCCTAGCAGAGAATATTTTCATTTCTGCAGTTAACAATTTCCAGCACAAATTATTGCATGCAGGAGTCCTATTCATAGAAATGTAAAGATGAAAGGGACTGCAGGGCATCATCCCAGTCCCAAAAAGATAATAAACTATATTTGAGTAGTTCTAGAAACACTTGCATCTATGCTGTTCTGAAATAATTCTAACAGTGGAGACTCCATTGTCTTCTAGGATATCTCTTATAGTGCTTCCCTATCCTTACTGTTGAGAAGGTTTTCATAATATCCACCCTGAGTCTTAATTGCTGAAAGTTAGCACATTTCTTTTTGTCCTATCCATCATTGTTATTGAGAACAGGTTATTTCCTTATTCTTTTGAAACAGCCTTTTATGTATTTGAAGGCTATTATCATGTTCCATCTCAGTTGTCTCCTCTGTAGCCTAATTCTTTCAAGCTTATCGCAGCTCGTGTTCTCTAGACTGGTCATGTTTCTCTCCTCACATTTATCCCAATTGGCTCATGTCTTCCTGGAGTGCGATGTTCAAATTTGTACCTGGTACGCCTGCTGAGGCCTTATTAGTGCTGAGGTGAAGGAAAAATTACTTCACATTTTTACAGGCTATACATTGTGTTTGTGCATTCTAATATGCTGTGAGCAAATATCGACTCACGGTGTCACCCTGAACCACATTCAAGCATGGAGCCTCACACTAAAACAATTTTGGTTGGCAAGTCCCGTCTAGACTAACTTCTGCTCACCTGTTTTAAGGCCTCCATCAAGAGATGTGTTCTGCTACCTCTCGGTGGGAGTTTCCCTGTTGGCATCAAGGAAAGCATGGCTGCCACCCTGCTGCAGGGCTCCCATTCAGAGTAACCTTGCAACAGAGGCTTTCCGCAGATCCCTTCCAGCCTGACAGAATCACAGAGTCACAGAATGGTGGGGGTTGGAAGGGACCTCTGAAGGTCATCTTGTCCGACCCCCCTGCTTGAGCAGGTACACCTAGAGCAGGGGGCACAGGAACGCGTCCAGGTGGGTCCTGAATATTTTCAAAGAAGGAGGCTCTACAACCTCTCCGGGCAGCCTGTTCCACTCCTCTGCCACCCTCACAGTAAAGTAGTTTTTCCTCATTTTCAGGTGGAAGTTCCTGTGTTCCTACTTGTGCTCATTGCCCCTTGGCCTGTCGTTGGGCCCCATCCTCTTGACACCCACCCTTCAGATATTTATAAGCATTGATGAGATCCCCCCTCAGCCTTCTCTTCTCCAGGCTAAACAAACACATGTCTCTCAGCCTTTCCTCATAAGGGAGACGCTTCAGTCCCCTGATCATCTTGGTCACTCTCCACCAGACTCTCTCCAGTAGTTCCCTGTCTTTCTTGAACTGGTGAGCCCAGAATTGGATGCAGTACTCCAGATGTGGCCTCACTAGGGTGGAGTAGAGTAACTTCCCTCGACCTGCTGGCCACACTGCTTTTAATGCAGCCCAGGATACCCTTGGCCTTCTTGGCCACAAAGGCACAGTGCTGGCTCAGGGTCAACTTGCTGTCCACCAGCACTCCCAGGTCCTTCTCAGCAAAGCTGCTTTCCAGCAGGTCAACCCCCAGCCTGTACTGGTGCATGGGGTTGTTCCTTCCCAGGTGTAGGACCCTACACTTGCTTTTGTTGAATTTCAGTAGATTCCCCTTGGCCCAGCTCTCCAGCCTGTCCAGGTCTCGCTGAATGGCAGCACAGCCTTCTGGTGTATCAGCCACTCCTCCCAGTTTTGTCTCATCAGCAGACTTGCTGAGGGTACGCTCTGTCCCATTGTCCAGGTCATTGATGAATATGTTGAACAGGACTGGAGCCAGCACAGACCCCGGGGAACACTGCTAGTTACAGACCTCCAAGCAGACTCTGCCCCGTTGACCATGACCCTCTGAGTTCTGCCGTTCAGCCGGTTCTCAATCCACCCCACTGTTCTCTTGTCTAACCCACACTTCCTAAACTTGTCTATGAGGATGATGTTATGGGAGACAGTGTCAAAAGCCTTGCTGAAGTTGAAGTCAATACCATCCACTGCTCTCCCTTCATCTACGCAGCCAGTCACACCATCATAGAAGGCCATCAGGTTGGTCAAGCATGATCTTCCCTTGGTGAATCCATGTTGGCTACTTCTGATAACCTTCTTTTTCTCTACATGCCTTGAGATGACCTCCAGAATGAGCTGTTCCATCACCTTTCTGGGGATGGAGGTGAGGCTGACTGGCCTATAGTTTCCCAGGTTGTCCTTCTAGTCCTTTTTGAAGACTGGAGTGACGTTGGCTACTCTCCAGTCCTCGGGCACCTCTCCTGTCCTCCACGACCTTTCAAAGATGATGGAGAGTGGCTTAGCGACAGCATCCCCCAGCTCCCTCAGCACTCATTGGTGCATCCCTTTGGGGCCCACAGATTTGTGAGGATCCAGTTTGCTTAAATGGTCTCTAGGCCAGTCCTCCTCAACAAAGTGGAAGTCTTCCTATCTCCAGGTTTTCTCTCTCACCTCTGAGGGCTGGGATGCCTGAGGGCCAGCCTTAGCAGTAAAGACTGAAACAAAGGCAGTATTTAGTAACTCTGCATCCTGTGTCACCAGGGCACCCTCCTTGTTCAGCAGCAGGCCTACAGTTTCCCCAGTCTTTCTATCATCCTAGTCACCCTATACCATATACCCTATACCCTATAGTCATCCTATTCACCAACAACTGAAAATTTGGTACTTTATCAAGCTAGAATTCATGCATTGCAGATTAATGGCCTGGTTTGTGTTAAGGCTCTGGGTTTTCTGAGTCGTCGTTTTTGTAGTCACCTAGGTCAGAAAGTTTCCTAATGAGGTTTATGTATCTGTTGCTAAACATTGATGAAATATCTGTTGATCTCATCACTGTGACCAAAAACTTCAGTGGTACAGCAGTTTGCCCTTTTCATATGAAGAGATTAAATTAGAGGTTCCAAATAAATTAACAAAAAGTTAACTGTTGTTTACCTCCTGGGTCTGTGTTGAGCAGTGATGCAGGAATTCCCTGCTGCTAGTCGTATTTACAACCAAAGTTTCCCCGAACCGTAGCAGTACGGGAAAGGAAGAAGTAAACTTCTTCAAATGCATAACTAGAATCACCCTTCTGGAAAACTAATCTTGTGAATCTGCTCATTTCTGAGCTTCTTTAGTGGAAGAAAGACTTTACTGTATTGCTTACACACTATAAATCTCCTTTGATTAAAAACAAAAAAGAAGTGCAAACTAACAGTGATACATTTTTATATACCAAAAAATTTTTCATACACTGAGTTGTATAATTGAAGCCCATTTTGACTAGAGATTTTCCTTTAGAAGTTTGTAAGGCTGTAAGCTGTTTCCCTGCATGTAATTCAATAGCTCATTACCAGTTAAATATAATTATATTATACTGTATATAGATCCAGTGGTCTGGAGGAATTCCACAAGAAAATGCACTCATGGGATATACTGGATATCAAATGGATATTTATTTTAATGACATAAACATTGCTCTAAATCTCTTTTTTCATTAATGATAAATTGATCATTAGTGTGAAGTAGGTGCGAATTAAAAATAGCTTCTAATAATTTATAGCTCATATTGATTTTGCTGGAATGTTTTCACACTAAGGTAACGTCCGAGTCTTTGGCTTGTGTAAATTCCATTCAGGTCAATGGGATGTTGGCTGAAACCATCCAACAACCTGTCCTTCAACTCTCACTTTGTGGCTTTCAACCAGAGCATATCTATCAGAGCTCAAGACTATGTGGCAATACGAGCGTTACTCTTGTTTAAGTTGTAATTTATAAATCTCTCATGTTATTGTAATGCTAGTGTAGAAGTTCACTCTTAGCCAAATGAGACTTGCTCATGTCCCATACAATGCAAGCGCCTTGGGAGACAATCCTGAAGGGCACATGGGTCCAGGAAGGCTGGGGATTTTTCAAGAAAGAAACCTTAAAGGCGCAGGAGTAGGCTGTGCCCATGTGCCGTAAAACAAACTAGTGGGGGAGATGACTGGCCTGACTGAACAGGGACCTTTTGCTGGGACTTGGGGGAAAAAAAAGGAGAGCTTACCACTTTGGAAGGGGTAGGCAACTCAGGAAGAGGTCAGGGATCTCATTAGGTCATGCAGAGAGAAAATCAGAAAGGCAAAAGCCCAGCTAGAACTCAGTCTGGCCACTGTTGTAAGAGATAGCAAAAAAATGTTTTTACAAATACGTTAAGAACAAAAAGAGAGCCAAGGAGAATCTCTGTCCTGTATTGGATGCACAAAGGATGAGGAAAAGCCTGAGATACTTAATGTCTTCTTGCCTCAGTCTTTAACAGTCAGACCAGTTATCCCCAGGGTATTCAGCCCCTTGAGCTGGAAGACAGGGGCAGAGAGTAGAACAAACCCCCCCATAATTCAGGAGGAAGCAGTTAGCGACCTGCTGAGCCACCTGGACACTCACAAGTCTATGGGACCAGACGGGACCTAACCGAGTGCTGAAGGACCTGGCAGAGGAACTCGCCAAGCCACTTTCCATCATTTATCAGCAGTCCTGGTTAACAGGGGAGGTCCCAGACGACAGGAGGCTTGCCAGTGTGACACCCATCTACAAGAAGGGCTGTAAGGAAGATCCAGGGAACAACAGGTCTGTCAGCCTGACCTTGGTACCGGGGAAGATTATGGAGCGGTTCATCTTGAGTGAGCTCACCAGGCATGTGCAGGACAACCAGGGGATCATGCCCAGCCAGCATGGCTTCATGAAAGGCAGGTCCTGCCTGACCAACCTGATCTCCCTCTATGACCAGGTGACCCACGTAGTGGATGAGGGAAAGGCTGTGGATGTTATCTACCTGGACTTTAGTAGAGTCTTTGAAACTGTCTCCCACAGCATCCTCCTACAGAAGCTGGTGGTTTGTAGCTTAGACAGGTATACTCTTCACTGGGTAAAAACTGGCTGGATGGCCAAGCCCAGAGAGTTGTGGTGAAAGAAGTTAAAACCAGCTGGTGGCCGGTCACAAGTGGTGTTCCCCAGGGCTCAGTTTTGGGGCCAGTTCTGTTTAATATCTTTATCAATTATGTGGATGAGGGGATCGAGTGCACCCTCAGTAAGTTTACAGATGACACCAAATTGGGTGGGAGTGTTGACCTGCTTGAGGGTAGGAAGGGTCTACAAAGGGATCTAGACAGGTTGGATTGATGGGCTGAGGTCAACTGCATGAGGTTTAACAAGGACAAGTGCCAGATCCTGCACTTTGGTCACAAAAGCCCCATGAAATGCTACAGGCTTGGGAAAGAGTGGCTGGAGAGCTGCCCAGAGGAGAAGGACCTGGGGGTGCTGGTCAATGGCCAGCTGAACACACGCCAGCAGTGTGCCCAGGTGGCTAAGGCGGCCAACAGCATCCTGGCTTGTATCAGGAATAGTGTGGCCAGCAGGAGCAGGGAAGTGATCGTGCCCTGTACTCAGCACTGGTGATGCCACACTTTGAATATTGTGTTCAGTTTTGGGCCCCTCACTACAAGAAAGACATTGAGTTGCTGGAGCGTGTCCAAAGAAGGGCAACAAAGGGGGTGAACGGTCTGGAGCACAAGTCTTATGAGGAGTAGCTGAGGGAGCTGGGGCTCTGTAGCCTGGAGAAAAGGAGGCTGAGGGGAGACCTTATCGCTCTCTATGACTACCTGCAAGGAGATTGTAGTGAGGTGGGTGTTGGTTTCTTCTCTGTTAACTAGTGATAGCACAAGAGGAAATAGCCTTGGGTTGTGCCAGGGAAGGTTTAGACTGGGTATTAGGAAAAAATGTCTTTAAATTATTTTACTGAAAGGTGGTTAAGCATTGGAACAGGCTGCCCAGAGAGGTGGTGGGGTCACCATCCCTGGAGGTGTTCAAAAAAATATGTAGATGTGGCACTTTGGGACATGGTTTAGGAGGCATGGTGTTGGGTTGACAGTTGGACTTGATGATCTTAGAGGTCTTTTCCAACCTTAATGATTCTATGAAATGCTTCTTTCTGCTACAATGGGAAGGTAAGAAACAGGGATGCTGATCCCAAGCTTTGTCTTAGGTTATGTGATTGAAGACAGGTACATGCCCCTTTTACACAACAAAAAGTAGAGCACGTGCCCTGTTACATACCCAATGCACAGGCTATATCTGTTGGGTCCTTGACACATAGGGTTTATCTCCTACCACTTGACCTGATGCGGGTGATGTGCCCACATTTCACACTGAGCTTTATCACTAATATTGTAAGTTTAAATCTGGCAAGTGATTAATATTTAGGCTACAACAATTATATTTTGATTAAAGCTGGCTTACAGGAACAAAGTAAATGGAAACTGAAGTTCTTTGAATCAAGCATTGAAATTTTATATCATAATAGTTAATCTTCCTTTAGTACTTCTATGTTCCTTCAGTAGGAATTGAGTGAAAACAAGATGAATGCTTTCAGGACATTACTTAGAGTAGAAATTTTATTGAGTAAAGTGTCCTGATTTGAGCTGTAGAAACTAACTAATTTTAGGTTTAGAGGCAACTCTGAAAAGAAAGTGTGTGAAAGAAGATTTGTTCAATCCGAACTAAAAAACAGTGACAAAGAAAAGGCATTTAATTTTTTTTTAAAAAAGGCGATAAAAAATGATTAAAAGAAACATAATTCTTAAATGTTTTACAAATGTTTAAGAATAATTTGTAAAAATATGATGCTTTAATTTTCATAAGTGTTATCTTCAGTTGTCACTATAAGTAATTTGAGACCTTCTCATGCTACCAAATGAAAAAAAAAGTTTCACTGCAACTTTTTTCTCGGCTGCACTGCTTTCAGTGCTTTATAAAGCACTTCGATATATCTGGATAAGGACTACACTAGTAATAAGCTGTTTTTAAATAAGGCAGCCACAAATCAGTAGCATACACAGCATCTCCACTAACAAACCAGCAGTTCTGTGAGAGGCAGGGATATGGAAAAAATGTGATAATTCATATTATGTTATTTTCTTCCTCCAGCGTGTGGCATAATTCTGATTAAAATTACTGGCAGTACTTTGTGTGCATCAAAAGGAAAACAACTCCAGGAACTGACATCCTGTTAAATGTGGAAGAGCTATTATAGGTTAGTGGTTCAATACAGTGGTTTTTGAAAACTTCCGAATGAAAACCCCGTACACATTATGCCCCTAAGCCTTTCTGGGCAGTAATGCTGAACTGCGCAACCAAAGATGGCCAGCAGTGCACCCATATTTTCTGTTGGAATTTATGGTAGTTTTAGCATGTGCAAAGATTCAAAGAGCAGGTTTCAGACCATTTTCCTTTTTAGAGCCCCATTCTTCTCATTTTACTTATTAGAAAAAAAATTAGATCCAAAGGTGTTAAAAGAAAACTGCTAGCTTCCTAAGCCTTTAAAAATATGTATGCATTGTATGTTTTTTTTCTCTGAGTACATCTTTTATTATGCACTGAAATAAATAGGTAAAATTAAGCAAGTTTTGATAGAGCCATAAAATTGCAGCTGAGAAGTCATGCATTTTCTTTCCTGTTACAACCTGGTTTTAAAAGATAAGTTGGTTGTGACTCTTCATTTTAATTATATAGCAGGTGCCTTCTCTTAGCTAGGAAAATTTTTAATGTAATTCATTAAAAACCAAAACACAGGTATGAATTAAATGATTTTCTGTTTCCAATCTCTTGCTGGTTGCAGCTATTATTTGTATATATGCTAAGGAGAATGAGCTTGGTCCAAAGTCTCTTTACAGTGATAATGCTTTCCCATACAAGTTGTCCCTTTAGCAAAGTTGATCAGATATTTACAGGACTCTCATTTATCTGTGTATATAAACTGAGGAAAGCCCATGCATCCATAATTATTACAAACATTGGCATTTATCCGGAAGCAATCTCAAAGTGCTTTAAAAACAGTATTGGCTTTAATGCCACACTGAGTGTTCTTGTTAGAGCTTTACCGGTACAAACCTGTAGGTGTAGAAGATTTAATCCTGCACGGCTTGAAGATGAAAACCTTTGAAACCATTCAGCATTGGTGTGAAGGGTGTAATTCTACCAAGACTCACTCGTGCAAATAAACTTTATCCTTGTGACTGATAACATTGACCTAGTTTGTCAATTAGCTATTAAGTGATTAATGGTTTGTAGTGATTTGCCCGAGGCTGCACTTTAAAAGCTGTGGCAGAGACAGAACTTCCATCTTTTCCAGACTACCAAAGGGAAGTGAAGGGTAATGTTTTAGATGAGGGTATGGCACACCTCCTGATAGTCTTGCCATGTATCATCACAGAAGTAGTTAATTTTATGGAGTCACTGGATGAGAGATGTGTACTGTGACAGTAAAATGTAGGTAGCTGTCTTTGAATGCTTCAACAAAAGTCTGTATATTTTCTATATTAGAATCCCCTATATTTGTCCTTAGGAAACGAACAGAATGCATGTATCATCAGATATTCTCCCTCGTTAAGTTAATTATCTTTGGCGTCTGTAGTAGCTTAATTTTTCTTGCCCTATCAATAGGCCTGCTCAAAGAACTACAGCATAAAGGGTTTTATCTGTGTTATTGATTGGCTAGAAAGTGATGTGATTGGGACTCTGTTGGAGCTTCTCTAGTGACTATTTAAATTGGGGGAAAAAAACAGTATTACTTGGAAAAAAAACCAAACTAGAACTTTCATTTAACATTACAAAGGAGGGCATTGCTTAATCCCTGAAGTAGGAAATTGCTTTTCGTCATGATCCATTGCTTTCATACTGTTTCTGGCTGCTGGTGCTGAAGGAAAGAAAAACTATGTTCTCACTCTGTTTTCACTGTATCTGTTTTCTTATCCTCTACAAAAACTTGGCACTAATTTGTTGTTGAAGTAAATAAAGGGAGGGGACGTCTTAGCTATGAAAAGATCTTTTTGTCTCAAATGGGCCTTTGCAAATGTGGAAGCAAAGAAAACTTTATGTGGGAAACTGAAAAAAGGAAATTAAGGATTTGAAATAGTATACAAAGCTGAAGTATGTGAGATATTGCTATTCTTTGAGATGCTGTTATGGGTTTATACCTAAATTCAGCAGCTTGTTCCCAGAAGATGAATGTTGCTAAGGAATGTTTCTTCTTGTGTTCTGATCTTGTACATATACAGAGAGAAAGAAAATGGCAATTAAAAGCAAAAGGCATAGCTGGCTGGAAAGGATGGTGTCTTGTTTCACCTTGCTTAAAACTCATTCTTTTCTGTTAAAAGCACCTATTGTTTTATTGCTTCTAAGACGCATTACAAAAATATAGCGCATTACAGCTCAGGGCTGGAAAACACTAATGGACTGTAACTAAGGAATGATTATTTAACTTCAGAAGTTACAATATTTAGTTAATGATTCCCTGACATTGTCAGGACAGGTCACAGAATGCATTTTAATGTAATTGTAAGTTAGCAGCAGTGATTTATATTTTTCCCCTAGCAACAGCAGTAGAAGTTGTATTTTTCTCTTCTCCTATCAGTGGTGACTCCTGTTTCTTTTTTTACTCTGATTACTTTTTATGTTGTTAAAATCCATTTAGCCTTGCAAATCATAATCAAAAGTTTTGCCAGAAAAAACAGCAATCTGAAAATAATTGTGATAGTGAGTTTTTGATACTGGTGTGTAACAGAGGAGATAGATGTAGGTTTTATTTTGAGATTTTACTTGTGCTAGCTATATGAGGAAAATAGCAAGACCACACCATATGCCCAATAAAAGCTTCATTAGAAAGGCATTAGTAGATTAATCCAACTTACTCTGTGGTTTATTTTATTTAGAATGTAATAAGGTAAGTTCATTAGTTTGCAGACTTAATGTTTTCTACTGTACCTCAAAGCAACCAGTAACAATTCCACTGAGACTCGGCAGATCTCACTAACACCTGTCAAGATAAACACATGGCTCTCTAGGGGAATCATCTTGGCAACATAACTGAGGAAATCTGGAAAAAAGTAAGTCTTTCACACACAAAAGAGTGTTACACAGTATAAACTTGATTAATGATTTTTCACATGCCTCTGAGGTCATATATATCTCTTTAAAGTGGAAGAAAAAAAGTCAAATCTATCTCTGAAGAACAAATATTTTGGAATGTACAATACTGCATTTGAAATGTATTTTAAAGAACTTGAAGGATGTAGAATAATTATGCAATTTGAATTGAGCCTCCGAAAGGCTGTCTGAGACCAGCAATTGAGTCTCCAGCCCCCTAGGGCTAATATATTAGATTACAAGGATTATTGTAGTGGCAGTATTTGTGCCACTACATTTAAGATTATGTCAGCATTTCCATTTTAAACCTGTATGTTCAGAGGCTCATAACTCAGCTATAGAAAACTTGCTTGGCACTACGAACAAATACAGTTTCTGCACAGTGGTGACACTTTTTCTGGGGAAAGAAAGAAAGAAAGAAGCTTAAAGCTAAGTATTTGGGCATTTTAAAGTTATGAATGCCTAAAGTTAATGCCATCTTCTTACAACTCTGCTTTTTAAATTTGGTTATTTCTCCAGCTGGCTTGTAACACTGCTGCTGTCTGGAGTCCAAAGCAAAATATTGAACTAGTAGAGTGGACAGAATGGTACCAGGCTGCACCTTACCCCTTTCTTTGCCAATAGTTACAGGACTAATGCGTTCAGGGAACGCAGGAGGTGGTTCTTTGCTGTTCGTCCCCTTCTCTACAAGGCCACATAGGGGGTGGGGGTGGGGTGACAATCATGAATCATGATGGGCGATATCTTAGAAATCCTGTCAGGAAAATCTGCCTAAAAGTGCACTTCCAACTGTTATTTATTTTAGGCACTCCACAAACATCATTTAGGGCTCACCTGGTTACCACTGGGCTTCCCACCAAAAAAAAAAAGGCAACCAACTTTGCCTTGCAAGGTCTTTAAACTCAATTTCCCCATTTTAGGGCCATTTTGCTTTGAGTCTAGTTTGAGCTTGTACCTGACACGGCATTTAATATCTCAGGTATTGTGTATGGGAAGCGGTAACAAGAGCTGCAAACAACCCAATACCTACAGTTTTCCTATTTCTGGAGGCCTTTATAAACAAACAGGCTTCGCATATACTTTGTATGCTTGTACTGGATACAAAAGAGCATAACGCTAGATTCTGTTATTGGCATCTGTCACTGATCTCATCAAACTTCTTGATGACTAATTTGCAACCTATTTTTGTGTCTCTGTTTTTTTTTTTTTTTTTGTCCTTAGCTGGAGTATTTGCTGAAGAGTTCAAATTAGTAGCATTTAAGCTGTAGTCAGGCATCTCTCTTTTCTGCGGCAATGCAGTGCCAATTCCTGCGGCAGCACTGGTGGAAATCAGAGAGACTTTTGCAGGTTCTGCAGCAGTCTAATTGCCCGTAGAATTAACTACTCATGCAGTAGTCCAGAGAGAACATGAGTACAGCCTGCCCTGCTTGATACAGGACTACAAATCTCTTAAATACCTCCATGTATATACATGTGGATTTGGCCTTAATTCCTGTGGCTTTATATTGGAATGAAAGGGGGAACCTAGCCAAAGTGTTAGCACCCTTTGTACAAAGTTAGACAAAAGAAAAAAAAAAAAAGAAAATACGAAATTAAATGGCATTGCAGTGCTGTCAGCCGGCAAAAGATAACCCCCAGCAGCATACAAGCCATCCTCCTCAGGCAGGTCAAACCAGGGCTAATGCAAGTAATGGTAGATCGACTTGGCAAAGTGCCCTGCAGACTGATGGACCAGCCAGGGCTATTTCAGACCAAGAGGGAGCTTCCTTTCAGAGTCGAAATTCCCTGTTGGAAAATGTTCCCCAACCAGCCCCTTCTATTCTAAATTGAAGGGATCTGGCTTATGTGCATGGTTTCAATAAAATGAAACAAAATAAAAATCAGCTTACTTTTGACAGCAAGGAATACAGAGAAAGAGATTGTTTCTGTCTTTATGCGCACAGAGTCAGGAAACATTTAATATGAAGATTTAAGCCTGTTTAGATGGACAGATTTATGGACAGAAAGACTTATTAACTGTACTGGGATTTATTTTGTACTATACATACAGAGAGAATAGCTGCACTACAGAGAAAGCAGCCTAAGTATTTCTGTTGTAAACCCCCCCTTTTTTACATGATCACCCAAAATTTTAATTTCTGCATATTTTGTGACGGCACAGATACTCCATCCATCTCTCCTAGAGTTATATTTTTTACCTTCCAAGCCTCTGAGTAGTTTACATGATAGTTTATTGGCTTCCTTTCTGAAGTAAAGGGTTTCCGCCCTGAGTTATGTAGGGTTAGGACACAAGCTGGCCATAGTTATTTATGGATGACAGGCCTAGGTTTAATATCTTGCAACTGATTCGCTTTTGAAAGAAACATTCTCAGCTGTTTAAAAGGAAAATTAACACGTTAAAAGTGATCAGGCATAGAAATGTCTGAAAATCAGATGGTTTTAGTATCGGAAGATCCTCTGTATAGGTCCTTAAATTCATCAGAGTTTATAGCAGCAAGTGGAAACATAAGCTTGAATGCTTTCTTCTCTAAGATGCTGTCTGTAGGACAGCTAAACATAAATTCTGGCTTGCTTAATTGCAATCACAAAATGTCCACAGGTTTTCAAATGAAGTGAGATTCTGTGCTCGGTAGTAGAGAAAAGCTGTGCTAGAAAAACATAGGAAGTATGTTAAAGTGTTCATTGAGTAGTATTCCCTGTAATATAGATACATATTTGTGGAGCGTTTTTTCTATTCAAGTTTGCTGAACAGCACTTGAGCTTCAGTCTAAGAGTGGATGTTGCAACACTGAGTGCAGGATTTCACATCTGGAGAACCATCGAGGCCAGAGAAAGCCTGGTTGCATAAGGTGGCACTTAACCTAAAGGAGCCCTGAAGTTAACTGACACCTTCTCCTAGCCTAAGGCACCGTCTGCGCTTAAGTTTTGCTAGTGCCACCAAAGCCGTTCACCTTAACTGATATAGCTGTATGGACGGGAATCAGGGTGTAGAGAGATACGGTTGTACCAGCAAGAAGCACCTGATTTTATCAGAGGCAGTAATGTAGATTATACTCATGGAAGTACTTTTTTTGTTTGTATAAATCTTCTTTAGGAACATTTGGTGTTTATAGTATAATGGCATTAGAAGCAGCCAGGGAAAGATATGTTTTTACAGTTAAGGATATTCTTGCTCATCAACTTAGAAACCTACTGGTATTAACAGAGTTCACTTGGTGGAAATAACTTGATTAAAAGTCACATTTACTACTGATGTGACCTGCACAGGCTAAGTGTTAAGTGGGTTAAAAAAACATTAACTTCACTGAGCTAAGTTTCTGAAATACTAAAAACTACCTTATGAATGCTGTAGTTTATTTTCACACTTTTTTTGCTATGCTTGCAGTGGGACATTTATTTGTTTATTGCCATCTTTTGTACCACTTCTTCCTTCTTTGAGTAAACCATCACAGACTGATACCACAATGTTGATTGATTCTGTGCCCTTGGGGATTAAACCCAGATTATTTAAACTTCAGCTAGTCCTCAGCTAACAAAGATTCATGCTCTTATGTCAGCAGGGGGTAAAAAAGAAAGTATTTTAAAAAAGAAATGCTTCTCACCATCGGTTTTCATAATGTTTACTTGCAGATGCTTTTAACTTTTACTTTTCATTAAAAAGCTTAAATCTGAGTGGTAAGACACCCAGTTAAGCTTTTTAAATAAAACATGAAAAGACTAGAACGATCTGACTACCAAGATTTGCTTCAAATTGGAAAGAAGTGCTTGCTGTTATCACAAAAAACTGAGCAACAGGGGATTTTACTTCCTGGGACTTCCTTCTTTTGCCTTCCTGTCCCCACCTGCCTTTCACTTGCTTTCATACACACTTCCTTCTCCACCTTCCTTTTCCCCTTCCTGCTATTCTTTCCATTTTCAATCTTTTTATGAAATTTTCTGCACATTACTTCTCCCCACTTCTTACCCGTCCACTGCATCAGATCACCCTTTACCTCCCTGAAAGTTGGATAGTCCCCCTCTTGTTTCTCTCTGTGGTTCAGAGTGCAGAGCCAGGAAAAATTCAAATGTTATTAAAGCTAGTACACACAAGGTGCTGAGCACATTCCCAGATCCAGTAAGGGGTGCCTGTTTAGGCGTCTGTCTCCCCATTTGCATTGGTTAAAATATCGGTGCTTAAATTGCTATTTATATTGGCTAAAATATTGGTACTAAATTGGGTACTTAAATAAGAGTTAGACAACTAAATAGCTTTCCAGAGATTGGCCTTTGTGTCCTCAACTCTTGGTTTGGATAGGCAGCAGCAAAATAATCCATTCATTTAACAGTCCCTAAGTAGTTTTAACATTGTAATGTAACACCTAAATATGACCCATTGTAATCTGTCTGATGAAAAAACTTCTCAAAAGGAGATTTAAACCAGAAACTGTAGTGGCAGTTATGTGTGTGCACTGCATAAATAGTACACATTTAGTAATGCCAAGCACTTACACACCCTTTTTGTCTCCAGTAAAATATTAAATGAAGTACCTTTAAAGTACCTAAACATTTTATTCACTTGTCCTTGGTATTTAAGCACTTTAGGCCTCCCTGACACAGTAGATGGCAGATGGATTAAGAATTTAGATTAAGGTGCTCAATATACAAACATACCCAACAACACAGAGAAAGAAGAATGCTTACACCAAGTCCTACTGTATCCACAACAAAGTGTCTTTTAGCTGAATAAATTATAGTCAGTGTCCAGTTCTGGGCCCCCCCCGTTTAAGAAGGACAGGGAACTGCTTGAGCAAGTCCAACAGAGAGCTACCAAGCTGATCAGGGGACTGGAGCATCTCCCTTATGAGGAAAGGCTGAGAGACATGTGTTTGTTTAGCCTGGAGAAGAGAAGGCTGAGGGGGGATCTCATGAATGCTTATAAATATCTGAAGGGTGGGTGTCAAGAGGATGGGGCCCAACGACAGGCCAAGGGGCAATGAGCACAAGTGGGAACACAGGAAGTTCCACCTGAATATGAGGAAAAACTACTTTACTGTGAGGGTGGCAGAGGAGTGGAACAGGCTGCCCGGAGAGGTTGTAGAGTCTCCTTCTTTGAAAATATTCAGGACCCACCTGGACGCGTTCCTGTGCCCCCTGCTCTAGGTGTACCTGCTCTAGCAGGGGGATTGGACAAGATGACCTTCAGAGGTCCCTTCCAACCCCTACCATTCTGTGACTCTGTGATTCTGTCAGGCTGGAAGGGATCTGCGGAAAGCCTCTGTTGCAAGGTTACTCTGAATGGGAGCCCTGCAGCAGGGTGGCAGCCATGCTTTCCTTGATGCCAACAGGGAAACTCCCACCAAGAGGTAGCAGAACACATCTCTTGATGGAGGCCTTAAAACAGGCGAGCAGAAGTTAGTCTAGACGGGACTTGCCAACCAAAATTGTATCTGAACAACTGTGTTGCCAACTGTATCATTACACGGTTGGCAATACCGGCTTCCTATTTCAGAGAAGTGATAACAATTTTGAGTTACTCGTCTGTAGGATGTCTAGAATCATTAAGAACAGTCAACTAACTACTGCATGTTTCTAAAACGGCAGCAACGTGTGAACAGTTTACTGAAAAAACTGGTTCCAGTGACTGAAATATTTTGTTTCCTGAGTCGGACTGATAGAAAACCTAGTGATGTGTATGGATAAAATTGCTAAAAGATATTACTTGCAAGAACAGGAAATATACATCAGGGGCTTTAATTTTGGGAGAGTTGGCGAATCCAGTTTCTTTAAGATTTTTTTCATTTTTCCTTCTTTCCTTAACTCTGAAACTTAGAGACTATATACTGTATTTTATTTTTTAAGAGGTGACGGTGTGTGGCAGTTGCAAGCTGATAGTTTGGAAAATTGGGATTTCTTACTTCTTTTACACTAAGTCTTCTTATGGCAGGTTGGAAAAGTCACCGACCTCCTCACAAGCCAAGCTGCCCTTCCCAGTGGCAAGCCGGGGATGGCAGAGGACAACAGCTGCCCCGGGGCCGCCGTGTGGTGCTGGGGTGGTGGGAACCGGCCGGACCCCCTCGCCCCGCACGGGCGCCGCCTCTCCCGCTCTTGCGGGATCCGCCGCCGCTTCCACGGAGCGCAAAAGGGTTTGGGCGCTAAGCCTGTGGGGTTTTGGGGTTTCCCCCACCCCTTGCGTCCGTTCATCATCGTGTTCTCATCTTTTCACAATTTACCTCAGCGTCTATCGCAAAACTTCAGGTCCGCGGCGAGGCCGCGGCGCGGCGCATCCCGGCGGGGCGGGCTGTAACACGCACCGCCCCCAGGGCAGGGTAGGGTAGGAGCTGCCGCTGCCTCCCCCTTCCTCTCGGGGTTTCGGGGGGCTTTCGGCGCCCTGGGCAGCCCCCGGCCCAACCCGGCCATGAGGGGGCGTTTCTCTTCGCCGGGGGAAGCAATCCGTCCTGGGCTGAGCAGAGCCCGGGCGAAACGCCCTTCTCTTTCTTAAGCCTACGCAGGCTGAGTAAGGGTTGTGACTTCCCTTCTCATCCGCGTGAATTAGAAAGCGCCTCAGCAAATTGCAGGGGTTTTCGTTTAAATTAACGCGAAACGTATAAAAAAGCATTCTCACACCCACTGCTCGCCCTCTCCTTTTCACGCATCCGCACCCCGCACCCATGATCTCATGCTGCTGAAGGCATGGCACAAGATCTACGGCAGGCTGGAAACGGTGGAGGGAGGAAGAGAGAGGGGGGAAGAGAGGGAGCGAGGGAGAGGAGGGTCGGGAGCGCGCGGCTCTCACACCCTGCTGCGCCCAGGTGCGGTACTGCAGGGGCTGCGCCCCCCGCGGCCGCCTCCGGGGCGTGCGGGACCCGCCGAGGGGTGAAGTGTTTTCCCTTCCGATGTAAACCTTCAGTTTTTAAACGTGACATCTCCCACCCTCGGCGGCGAGGGGGGAGAGAGGGGTGTAGAGTGGCCCTTCCCGCTGTATTCGGTGGGCGGCGTGGGGCGAGCGGCGCGGTGGGGCCCCGCAGCCGAGGGGCGATGAGGGAGCTGCCGGCTCCCCCTTCCCGCTGATGCTGGCGGCGGGGGAGGGGGGGCAGCCCAGAAACGGGTTTTTTCCAGCCCAATTTGCGGCCGTGGCTGCGGTGGGCAGCCGAGGTGCGGTAGTTGAGTAGTGCCGGGGGAAGAAAAAACAAACACAACAACAACAAAAAACCCCAAACCCGGTAACTCTTTGTTAGGCGCCGTGTGTGTAATTACCCGGTAATCAAAGCCGATGCTCGAACAGAGAGAGGGAAACATCGGATGGGCGAAGTTCAGGCCAATTAAAAGACCCGAAATCGTTCTCCTTTTTTAAGATGAAAGTGATTTTTCAAGACAGTGGTACATCTGAACTACCGGAGGAGGGGAAGCGCTCCCGCCGTGCTGCTGGCTCCGCGGCGGGGATGGGCGGCGGGTGGGGAGAGCGGCGTGTCCGTGTCCCCCGCGCCGCCCGAGCCATGTTCTGGCAGCGCCCGGCTCCCGAAAGGCAGGGGAGAGGCAGCGCGACTGTGTGGGAGCTGGGCTCAGCCTCCCTCCTTAACATAGGCTCGTCCTCTGCATTGCATCCGAGCTTCAGCGATTTGCTGTTTGGAGACTGCAGATTTGCATAGCCCTGCTCTTCGCAAGCATGGGGTGGGGGTTTGGGGTTGGCTTTTTTTTTTTTTTTCCTTCCCCCAGCTTCTTTCATAAGGGTGCACTATTCTCCCTGAAAACATCCTCGGGTATTACTGTCAATAGTCAGACCACTGAGATTGCCGGAGCAGCCTGATTATTGTCTGGCGGCGTGTGCGAGTGTGCGTGTGTGTGTGTCCGTGTGTCCGTGCGCCGGGAGAGAGCTCGCTCGGTGAGGGCTTCACCGGTTTGGAGATGAATGGAGGGAAGAGCAGCAGTTTGATTTTTCTCTGCTTTCCCAGCGCTGGCTGATGGAGTGGCATCCCCTTTTTCTTTCTTAGCAGAAATGTGGCACGATTGGCTACACTGTGGATTACTGAGGATGGGGGAATGCTTGGCACTCTCGTAGCCCTTGCAACTGTGGAGTATTGTTAATGAGCACCAGCCCCGGGAAAGCTGAAACTAGCGATTGTTTGAGCGCGGGGCTTTTCCCCCTCTTCCACCTCTTTCCGAAGGCTCTGAGCTGCCTGGATTCTCCGTCTCTGACTATGTCTCGGATTGTTTTGGGTAGAAGAAGACCTGGAGAAAAGGATCCTCGTAAGCTTTCCCAAAGGGAAGAGATGGCTCGCCTGGTGCGGTGAGCTGCCGCCAGCGCCGTGTGCGTGTGTGCGAGCGCGCCTCTCTCCAAACTTTGCCTCCTGTGCCGCGGCTGCTGCTCCTCCCGAGGACGCCGCGGGCCGGCTCGCCGTGCGCCGGAGGATGGGGGGGCTCCTCAGGGGCAGCCCGGAGCCGGGACCCGCCGGCAGCAGCGGCGGCAGCAGCGCCGGGGGCCGCTTGGCCCTGCTCTGGATAGTCCCGCTCACTCTCAGCGGCCTCCTTGGGGTGGCGTGGGGCGCCTCCAGTTTGGGCGCTCACCACATTCACCATTTCCATGGCAGCAGCAAACATCATTCAGTGCCTATCGCTATCTACAGGTCACCGGCTTCCTTGCGAGGCGGACACGGTGGGTTTGGACGCCGCTCGGTACCCTGCACGGTCGGGGGTGCCCCGCACCCCGCAGAGGTCAGGTGCGGGCTGCGGGACCCCGCGGGCCGGGGCTGCTGCCGCGGCCGGTCGGAGGAAGAGGAGGGCGGAGGGGAGGCGGGAGAAGGAAGGGCTGCGGGGCCGGTCCCGCCGGGCGGGGAGCGGGCCCGTCCCGCCGCTCCCGGGGCGGGGCGGGGGGGTGGTGGTGGGGCTCGGCTGGCCGCCAGCCGCCGGGGCGGGGCGGAGGATGCTGCTGGGCCGTCCCCCGGGCTGCGCGCCCCGCGGAGCCCCGGCGGGGTCGGCGGGCGCGGAGGGGGGAGCTCTCCCACAGCCCTCCGCTCCTCCGGCCGCAGACGGGGCCGGCTGCAAAGCCCATGCCGGAGGCGCCTCCGTCGCCGCGGCCCCGGGTGGGAGCGCCCCGGGTGGGAGCGCCCTGGCAGCGCGGCCCCCCCTGCCCGGGGACACACGCACACGCGGGAGCGGAGCGCCCCGTGGCCGTGGCCCTGCGCCGCGGCGGGAGGCGGGCAGGGCAGGGCGGGGAGGGAGCCCGTGCGGTGCTTAAATTGCTGGTGATGATCGTGCTCCTTCCGATTCATTACCGCGCTCGAAAGTCGATGAACTAAAGCAAAGGTCAGCTAATTATACAGGGGCTCGGGGAAGAAGTAAGCGTTTAGACACTGAGAAGGGGAAATAGTAATGCCTACCGTAGCGGCCGGGAAAGGGACAGAGATAAAATTCTTTGCAGGTGCAAATGCGTTTTGCTTAAGGGTTACGGTGCCCCGGTACTTAGTTTCTGAAGTGACAGGAAGCTGCTTCAGTGCCCTTTAAATAGCCCCGTTACAGTTTTTCTCGTTCTTTTGGCATGCATACGTACGTGAACCTGTACATAAATACACGCAAAATCGATATGCATATGTTCAGCGTTACCAAAAGCTGTGAAAGAAAGAGAAGCACCAGACTGTGCTTTAAGGATTTAAAGCCTCCCTTTGTCTCCGAGGGAGGAGGAGAAAAAAAAAAAAAAAAAGAAAAACCTTTGTTGGCTTCTGATTAGATTATACAGCTTCATTCTTCATTTTCTCCTCTTGCCTTGCTTCATTTGCACGATCATGCGATGTCATTTACAAGCTTTGCAAAGTAAAAACCAGATCTTGTACTTAACCTTTGCATCCCTGTGCAAGATGACCTAGTTGCAGGCACGAGGTAGTTAGGATTTATTGGATTTTTTCAGTGATTAACAGTGATAGCATTAGTGGGTAGGATAGAATTGTTTAGCTGAAAATTCCCACTGTGTGCTAAATATCCTTTAATACTCAACTGCTAGAAAAGGCAAAGTGCACAGAAATGGCTTTTCTTAAGCATTTTGTTAATTAAAAAAAAAAAGTTAGATGTCTGATCTAATTAAAAAAAAAAAAAAAGAGGCTGAGAAATTCAGGCCACCACTCTTCTGTAGTGCACTGAGGCAGTGCAAGATTGAGAATGCTGCATATTCCATACCGTATGTGCTTAGAGGGGAAAATTAAAGAGGTATGTCTGTGCACATCATGTACATGCTTATTATCATTTTAATTCCTGCCCATATGGGGATATCATTTAGGGGCTTGCTATGAATTTGAGGGAAGGCTAAAAGAATGAGGGGGAAAGAAACATGGTTATAGAGGTGTCTGCTGCAATTCCTTAGAATGCGTTTTAAAATCACACCTTTTGCCAATTTTTAAAAACATTACCTTGGACCCAATCAAAGGGTGATGGTGCAAAAAAGCAGCTTTCTCAGGAGAAACGAGTCTTGTTAAAGAAAATGAAAGACGAAGTGGTGGAGATGCCACTTAAGGACTTCATAGGGAAGCCCAGGAGCCTCTCCAGAAGTTAAGTAGCTGATTTTACAAAATGAAGGATGTTACATGTCATAAGAAGGCATTTCAGAGTGTTTACTTGATAACTCTCAACATCTTTGCTTTTCTGTGTTTATCAGAAGTTCTACTACCTGACAGTGTTTTAAAACATCTAATTCCTTTTGTTATTAATTCTTCAGAGAGGTGTTCCCATTTGCTTCTGTAAGCATGACAGAAACATTTCTCCTTCTGGCTGAGCAGGGTTGGACATAGCTCCTGTGGAGCCCATCGCTGCATTGCTAAGCATCAGTCAGAGGGAACTGGGTGAGGGGTGGGAGGGTGCTTATTCCTGACTCTGGCATCAGAGTGTCCTTCTCCAGTGTCCCCAGCCCAAGCCGGCTCAGCCAGGTGAGAAGGGGAATTTGATTCTCAGGCTTGTATCCTCCAGCATTAGCTCCATTCAGTTTAGCAGTTATTCTGTTCTAGTCTAATGCGATTGTACATAAACGTTGCAGTCTTCGTGGTGACCTCGTATCTGTTGGTTTTTTTTTTGTTACTTTGCCAGCTTTTTGTAGCACCATACCTGTTAAAAGTTGAAAAGAGCTTTTAGGGAAGGTCAATTAGTCGATCCCCAATAAAAGCATTGCGCTCTAATATTGTGAAGCAGAAGTGTCAAAGGAAGGAGAAATGATCAGTTTGCCCAGGAATTCAATAAATGTCACCACATTCCTCAGATATCCACACCCTCCTCCTCCTCCTCCTCTACCCCTGGCACCCTCTAGCCCTGCCACCCCCATCCTCTCAGGAAACGCTTTGGGTTTTTTATTCCTTCAGTTTTCCTTGAGCCAACCCAATTCCAGTTAATAATACAAGCAAAGACAAAAACCCAGCATGGTTGGATTTTTTCCACTTCTTTTGAAAAACCAAACCGCAATCTTGCTGCTAACACACTCGTCAGGTAATTTTGCTGGGATTTTCCTTAGTGGTATGATCTCATGTCATTTTAGTGGACAGTATTGTGCCTCACAGAAACATAAACAGAATTCCAACCAAGCAATTAGCTCACCCTGTTAAACAAAAAGTAGTTCAGCGCACAGTTTTTTTAATATACTAAAAGTAAAAACTAAACATCTTTCAAGCTTGACCAAATGATTTTTTGTCTTCGCTTTCTGACTCTTATTAAACCAGGGAAGGTGAAAGATGGTTGAAAGAATCGAAAGTTTAGCCACAGGAAAGAATAAGAAAATAAATCTCTGGATCATGACATTGGCAGCATAAAGAGAAGTACAGAGAAGTGAGAGAGAGACTAATGTTCACAAATACAAGTCCTAGGCTGCTCAGCGCCTGCCAGTGGTCTCTGCAGCATGTGGGTTATTTGATGATTTATGTTCATATCTCCTTGCTCCGTTTAAGAAGGCAGCTATTGCTTTTGTTATAGCTGTATCTACCATGCAATCTTTTTTTGGAGTAGATAGAGTAGCTCATACTGCAGTGCCTCTAGATTACAAAAACATGGACTGTCCATGGCAAAGCCCACATAAAAGGAAAGAGATTGCAACTTTCTCGGTAACTTCAAATGAAGAAAGGTAGTTTCTTTAAGAATCCAGGAACATGATGAATCATGTGTGAAGTGAAAATTGCATGTTGAATAGGTAAAAACTTTAAAGTGTAGCTGCATGGATGGCTGTCACCATCCTCCTTCCCCCCTTCCTTACTGCAAACACCTCTTTGGTCTCTACTGGGCTGGGCCTTTTATTGCCCCCAATTCCTCATTCCGTTACCACATGACAAGTATAGTGTGCCCATTTCTTCCAGCTATTTCTTCTTTCTGTGCTCTCAGGATCTTGTTGAGGCTGCTTTCTGATAAATATAGATTGACTCTGGGGTTTTTAAGTCTGCCAGAATAGGATCCAGGAGGTGACTAATGAGATCTCCATGTTAGTATGTGCATGTGCTTGGAAAGAAAAGGCAAAAATAGGGAGGGAATAGGATCAATGTGCTCACAGGCAGAACAGAAGGAGCTGAGCAGCTTGTGTAGGGGTTATGCATTTAAGGACCTGGGTTAACATGGTGTCAGAAGAGGTTTGACTTGATGTAATTTATGACTGAGATAGATACAGGCCAATGGTTTAGGGGGAGCAGAGGCAGTCTGAAATAGCAGGAATAGGGTACTGGGGCCAGTTATTAAGAAAGTGGTAGTTTGGGTTGGGAAGTGCTAGGGACCTCTGTGGTGGAAAAGTAGAGGGATTTAAGCTGTTGAGCAGAGGGTGTGTGAAAAAGTGCTTCAACACCAAACTTCCTGAGCAGGAAGAAAAGTTTGTGGAAAATGAGGGCTTTGGGGAATAAAAGTTGGCATGTTTTGGAGGTGAGGACTGAGGCTGAGCACAGGGATGGTGTATTACCCCCGCACATTCCCTCCCCCAGTGTTTCCTACCCAGCGTGTGATGTGGCAGCAGGGACACACATACTGATCTCCCACTTCTAAGCTAGGCCACCTTCTTCCAGTCTCTGCTTTGCCATTGTTGCTGAAGTTCACCTGCACTGGATCCATCCATGTTATGTCCATTTAGAGAGATTTCTGTAGCAGAATTACCATCTCTCTGTTACTGGAGTGTCAGGCTGCAGGCTGGATCAGGCAGCGAAGATGCCCATTGAAATCCACAGGAGCTTTTGCTAAGTAACAATAGCAGGACCAGAATCGCAACACTCCAGTAAAAGCTTTTATACCACCACGGTGAAAAATATGACCAAAACAACTTTGAAAGATGTGATACAGACAGCACTTTTATCTGTGTAAGAAAACTGCAAGGAAAGACTTATTAGTGTAGGTAAAAATAATTGATGGCCTTTTGCCTTTTTTTTTTTTTTAAAATATACTGGAACTGCTATTTGTGTGTATAACAGTGAAACTATTTTTTTGGGTAAGGGTAAATGGAATGGCATTTTTCGGTTAGAATGTGCTTATTATGTTGCAGAAAAGGGTTATATTTTGATTAAAACATCAAATGTAAATGTTTCCAGATGTTCAAGCATTGTTATACAATGTGATATTAGAGGTAGAAGTGAAAAAGTCTCATCTTCATGTTATAATTGCCTATTTTTATAGAGAGAGCTTTAAAAATGTTTTTTTTTTTTTCAAATGTGTTTGTATATCGCAGGCTTCTTGTTTTATATCTCCTTTTCATTCACGTATTTTCAGATACTTACTAGTTCTCCTGCTCTGAGTGCTTCTGACACATAACAGACATTTTTATGTTTTAAGAATGTAAAGCATAGTAGCTTTCTCGATGTCTTTAAATTATATAAATTTTATACCCCTTTCAAAATTTCCAATATGCTCCATCAGTTATTATCCCCATCAGCTGCCAAAGTATTAACATCAGTTGGAGTAAAATGAATAACAAAGCAATTTCAGTCAGCATAGTGGTTAATTGGATGTGCAGTTAGACATGCATATTAGGAAGTGCAGTTTCTATATTATTATTTCTGTCAATATTGCTTGTCAAAGAGGCATAGAGTCTTCAACGGTATTGTGGACAGTCTGGAGCACTATAATCAAAAGTGGAATGTTGCTCATGGATTTCTGATAAGCATCTTTATACAAGCCCTACTGCCTTAGTACATGCACAGCTATTGATTGACTGGGGTGCCTTTACAAGAGCTAAATAAATAACAAAGCTCTGTTGTCACTTATCAGCAACACCACTTTTGCCTCAGCCTGCGGTAACCATGTTTTTCTAGATTTGAAGCATGTTTTATTGTCTTTTAATCAAATACTCTTTGAAATAAGTTATCAGAAGAAATTAATTTAACATTCAATACAGTGTACTTCCTGCTGTTTCTAATTTTCAAAGATGGATTTTTTCTGATAGCAAGAAGTTGACTTGGCTTTAAGGGAAATTCTGTCTCTTCATTTTAGTCCAGAGAATTCTGTAGACAAAACTCTGGTTTATCACTGCTATGCCCAGTGTGAGTAAGCACAACCAGTTCTACAGTCCTCATATTTTCTCAGCTTTCTCACATAGATAGCCATTACTGTGGTTAACCATAGGATGATATGCTTGATTTTCAACAGATCTCATAGTGTAGTTCACTGAAGTTTGCCTTTTGTCTTCTCCACGGCCAAAGGTTGCAATAGTTCTTAACCTTTCTGAGCAATGAAGATGACATTACTGACCTCTTTCTTGTCTTTCCCCAGTATCAGTTGATTTTTCTCCCTGTTATTAAGTTTGATGTCCTCAGGCCTGCCACAGTATCTGTAGCAAATTTTCTAAGCTCACAACTTCTTTTCTAGTTTGTAAATACAGTGTAGGCAGAGCTGATAGATCTTGCTGTGATAATAAGTTGACTTGTGAATGTAGCTGTGATTATAAGTAGAATAGAACAGTCTGATTTGATGAAATTTCAAGTATATTATAAATAAAGATGCTGTTCTATAAAGTTAAAAGTATCAAACATAAACAAGAGAGGCCATGTTCTTACCATCACTTTGACACTCTTTTTTTTCCAAATAGCAACAGGGATGGCTGGAAGTAATTGTCCTCCCACTTTCTCATAACTTTTTATACATCCGTGCACGAGCGTGAGTGCACACACATACGTATCACAGATGTTTCCTTACAATGAGAAAATGGTCCATAGTGTTAAGCTGAAAAAGAAAGCATTTCGCGAAGAGTTGAAAATGTTCAAAAATATTCAGTGACGATATTTGTTAACCACAGATGTAATTGGTCAGAACAATGTAATGAATTATTCCCTTCTCCTTAGTTGACAGAAAAAATAAACTAGTGAAAATAAAGTGGGAAAGGAGGAGGGGAGAAGTAGTGCTGCTGGATATCACTCCACAGAGCTGGGATAAGGTGGTGGGGAGGATGCCATGCTTAGAAGCAGTCACCATCTCTGGCCCATGATTAGTGAATCACCACAGAACACTGTAGCAGTTGGCTCTGAATTTCTGTAAGCACTAAACTGGCCAAATCCATTAAAATAGCCCAGATTATGGGTGTAACTGGTTCGCACGCTGTAGGTAGGATAAGAGTAAAAAACCTTTACCACTTCTGGGGCTTGGTTGATAAGAAAAATGTACACGTACAACAGGTACATGGTATGTGTGATCCCAAACCTCAGAAGGCAAGACAAGATTGAAGTTGAGACAGGGTTTACCTGAAGAGGTGAGGAATGTGCATAGTCTATGTTGGGTTTTTTTCCACATATTTGAACTATAAACAGCACAATGATGAGTCTTCCTTTTAAACACATAAATAGGTGTTTCCTGAAGAGTTTGCTGCTCAAGCAAGGAGAGATGGAGGGCTCAGCAATAAAAGATTTGCTCAGATCATTCTGCTGTTCTGGGGCCTTAGCAGGGGATGTGCTCAGACACCTACTGAGAAATGACAGAAGTGTTAACTCTCTTTAGGTCTCTTTTACCGCAGCTGTATCTGCAAAGAAACGCCAACATGCTTCTAAAGCAAGTTGACTGCTTTCCAAATATGTTCTTTTAGTCCTGCATATCTGCAACTGAGTTGGGGCTTCTCTAATTTACTTCATTAATTCAGCTCATCTGCAATTGTAAAATAAAGAAGAGCAGAGAATGACTAGGCTTGGAGAAACTTCAAATAAACTCTGAGAAACTTTACCCTGAAGAAGAGTCAGATGTAGTCTTAATCCATGTTTGCATTGCTGAATTACTGGACTTGGTCGACTTTCTCAGTGACCGCAGCTCTAGAGCCCTAGGAAGTAGGTGGAAAGATGGGGAGAAATGTCCTTGGGCGTGGCTCCTCCTCACTGACCAGTGAAGATGAGGAGATGTGAAGGAACTGAGGGCTAAAGAAGACACTGTTTCTGATCATTGACCTGGGCCTGATTTGCTCTTATTGCGGTCAAGCACAAAATTTCCACTGCATGATTTGTTGTGCCTCTGTTGGATATGATGTCCCTCATGCACGCTGCACTTCTGATGTGGTCCTCCTCCACCAGAATAATGCTTGTATCATAATAATAAATGAATCATTACAAATAATAATGCAAACACGTGTATTTTCAAAGTAGCTTTGATGCAGTTAGTGGATATGTTCACTTTATTTCACATGACAAGAATTATGAGGGAGCTTTCAGCAAAAATAATGAATTGCCATATTTATGGAAAACATATGAGCATGAATTGAATCATGCTGTTATTTTGGGTTTGGATATTCAGTGCCACAGAGAAGGGTTTAGGAGTTGTGACAAAACAACAGATGTGAGATTAGCCCCTTTGGCTGTGTCGAAATGGATGCGTCCTAAAATCCTGGTATCCCAGTTGGTCAGAACATGCTGTGGCTCCTGTCCAAGCCACATCTTTCCACCCATGCTCTTCTTGGGCTGGTCTGTGTTTGCAGTTTGCCTTGCTGTGGGTTTTAAACCTACCTGGGGCACGCATCCCAACCTTGGCATTCAAAGCAGCTCTCAAACACCACTGCTGATAATTCTAAAAAAAAAAAAAGAAATGCTGTGAATGTCCATCTTCCTAAATAACCTGTTATATCAAGTGATGTTAAATAAAACATTATACAGGCAAGGGAAGGTGGGGGAGAAGTCTACCATTATTTTATTGACTGGAAGTTTTTCCAAGCAATTTTTTATTGCTTGGGAATTTTACTTAAGTTGCAGGAGTATGACTGCTCACTTAACACCCTATCAATGAGAGGACTTTATTTTTCCAAGTACTGTGGTTAAGAAACATGCAACATGGTTTCATTAGAAATTGTTGGCTAGAATGTGTTATGTATGAGGGTATGTAGGCCAAATGCTCATTTTGCCTCTTCTGACTTCTAACAGAAAACCAGGCTTTCGCTAAGATTGAAGCTAGAATGGCTTTTTATAATGGTAATTTTAAACTTTTGTAGAAATCATCTTACAATAGCTCATAAAGTTTGCCTTTTGTCACTGTCATGGTTCAGCCTCAGTCGGCAGCTAAACACCACTATGCCAGCTGCAGTGAAGAAAATTAACTCTATCCCAGCTAAAACCATGACAATCACTCACCACAATTTGACAGCTTTAGCTGTTGTCTGACATGAATATAGTAAAATCCACTGTATGACATTTAGAGGGGGAAGTTGGTGAAGAAAGAATAGTAACAACATTATTTTGCAGCAACAACAGCAAAAACAAACATTTTAACGTGAGATGTTTGAATATCTTACAGCGCAAGACATTGTAAAACTGTAGTTAAGGATGCAGATAAGAGAAGTTGTTGGCCTGTTAAGACAAATAGTGGTCTCCAATTATCTCAGACACTTGAATTTCACTTTGTAGCTGGCAGTGATTTCATGAGTTGTATGATTATCTAAATGAAAATGCAGTTTGTACATAAGTGTGCGGGAGCTTAGTTTCAAAGAGCCTGAGGTCAGCAAAGGTAAATAATTAAATGGGGAAAAAAATGTGATACATCTGCTAGATATCTATAGAGTCGGTTACTTTAGATATGGCAGTTGTTAACGCTGATATAAATTGCAACTGACTCAACTGAAGACTGCTCAGCTCCTATCTATTTGTTGTACTTGTAGGATAAAATTTGCCTGTCAGGGGGCTTATGCCTTAGACTTTGGGAAGGCAGGTTTCAGTGCAATCTGTGTATCTCATATGGCTTTTGCTGGCACTTGGACTAGGGACAAATGTCACTGTTTCAGTACAAGGTCACTGCTGGAGACATGAGAAAGGGTCATCATCAGCTGATCATTGCAAGTGTGGTGTGAGTAAATAAATATGTCACGATTTTGCAAAGATTTTCTGTTTGTTTCAAGTCTTTAACTTGATTTCTGCTGGCTATTTGATAATCACTCTCCTCTTTTTTTTTTTTCTTTTTCCAAATGTAATTATTTGAATTGAAAGAAAAACCACAAAAAGAATTTTCTAGAATAAAATTTACATATGCATATAGTTTATGGTGGTACTTTCGTCAGTTAATTGCCAAAGTATAGTTTGGAAACAAGGAAAATCAGGGAGAAAAAGAGCAGTCATTATTGCTAAATGATACTTAGCGTAAATCAGTTCAACATCGCTACCCCCTCCCTATTTCTGTCACGTCGAAAAGTGGAATATGTACATTAACCCATGTCAAAAAGTGGAATACATGCATTAACCCTTGTCCTGCATAAGCACTGGTATCTCTCCAGCACTACAGTGTATCTTGGCACTAGGCTTCTCTGGAATGGTTTACTCCCGTTTCACAGAGAGGAGATGAAGCATGGTAAATCAGCTTCTCATTTGTGTTCCCTCTTGAATGATTCAAAGGAATCACACAGTGGTCAGATTGGCCATCTGAAAATTCCCTGTGTCTCTTGTGCACTTGCCCGTGATGTAAGAGACGTATCTGGGGCACGGCCAGAGTGTGTAACACTCTGTTGTCAATTGGCATAGCTTAAAGCAGATTCCATGCTGGTTTAGCGTATGCCATGCCTCAGTCATGCCACCATAAGCAATTCATTGGGTAGTGCTTTTCCCACAGCTGTGTGTCAAACAAAAAACTAAGTGCAGCAGAGGTTACGGATTATTCTGTTCAGCCTTTGCTTGTGCTTGTTAATGAGTAGCCATCCAGTTTATTTCAGGAGTACACAGCTTTACCTATCTAAATGTGACAAGCATCTAACCATAAGTCACACAGCATCCTGAAATAGGAAAAGGAATTAAACAAAGACTCGCTGAGTTCCATATTGCTCTTTCATTCTTTTGTTTTGTGCTAATAAAAAGACCCAGAAGCATTAAAACAATGTACTAGTTACTGAACAAATACCTTTCTTCCTTCCTTTGGTATGTAGGTTGTACTGTGGGATTAACAGAACTGATTTGTGAAGAAAAAAAAAAAAAGGGTGATGCAGAGAAATTGGGGAGGGGAAGGAGAAGAGGAAAATAGGTCAAGCAGGCAGAGCATACCTTTGTTTAAGAATAAGAAGAGAAGTAAAGAAATATATTCCCACATGAAAATCTGTGATTTTTTTTTTGTTTTACAGGGAATACTTTCTCTGTTATTTGGTTTGATTTTTATAGAGCTATTGTAATTATTTTAGATGTGGAAAAGGCATAAAATACTGATCTTTGTGTCTGCCCAGTACACAAAGCTTAGCACTCTCATGCCTTCATAGATGAGACTTGCCTGTCTTTTGGTGTAAGTCAAATCTTTTCAAACTCCCATCACTGCTTGCATTTTTGGGGCTATATTGGGGGCAGTTCCCTTAAATATTGTTCTCTGTTTGTCCTGTAATTCCAGTTGCTCATGGTATCTGATGTCTATTAAGTGAGAAGGGCAGTCATAATGCATTGAGTCTAGATTTGAACTGGTGGCTTCGCATCATGTCATTTTGTTTTACAGATGCTGTTTACCATTTAAACGTTCCCTCTCCAAGTAATTGCTCTGGATGTTTGAATCTTGGCATCAGTACGAGAGGTTTTCTCTGTTAGTGAAAGTGAATGGGGTGAGGATTTTGTTCAGCGAAGAGGTATCTAGCTTTGTGTGAAAGGATTAGTTGCTTTCATATGTTACTTTAGGACTGTTAGGGTAATTAGCAGTTCATCAGAATGATTTCACAGGTCATTATTTGTGAGAATGACTGGGACAAGGCTTTTTAGTTTGCAGTGAGTCTGTTGATTTACCATGTGTAATGCCAGTAGATGCGAAGAGGCAACAGTCACAGAGCGAAGGTCAGCATTAACTTTCTTTCATAATTTCATAGGGTTTTTTTGAGTAATACATCATGTCGTGTGTCTTTTATTTCTTATCTTAGCAGATGTTATAATTTTTAATATTATTTTCTTGTATTATGGTGGCGTCTAGAAATTTGTCAGAGGTTGTGAGCTCATTGTGCTAAGCAGATGGATTGAATAGAAAAAGACAAGAAAGCTGAGGAAATAATCACTCTCTACTGCTGACAGTACTCTCCAGGGTAGGTTTCAAAATAGCTCAAGAGCTGTGTAAAATTAATAAGCTGTTCCTCATGTACTGAAATCCTCTTTCATATTGCATTGGCATGAAGGATCTCTGTAGAGAGGAGGGGCTGCAAATAAGGTTTGCCAGAGGATGGGGTTGAAGATTGACCCTGAAAGTCCAGATTTTCCTGTGAGTCCAATGGATGAGTGCACACTAAGAATATGCATAAAAGTTGTCTGGATGGAATTTGTCCACTACAAAATCTCTGCATCAATGAAGTCTCCTTAGTCCCTCAGAGCAATGTTTATTAGGCATAAAATTTGAATCAGTGTCCTTTTGTTTCTTTAGCATCTTTATAATTTTCTTTACTGGTAGCAGAAAGAGATCAGAAATAAGGGGGCACTGATCTTACCTAATAGAAACTTAAAGTTAATGAGTTATTTTTGTAGCTTTTGGAGGTGCTAACGTCAATTTGTATTCTCTGATGTGGAAATACATTCCCTTGGACTCCAGATTTGCAGCATGGCACGAAGTTTTTGATTTTGTTATGACATTTTAAAAATGTTATTTTTTCAAACAGTATATGTTCGGTGCATATATGCAGTAGAAAAACTAAAACTAAAGGTGTAGCACTGAATCATAATTAGAAGGGAAAAAATCATTACCTGTCATGGAAAAAACTCTGGAATAATAAATACCACTGGCACATTTTACTGCTATCATAAATATTTATTCAGCACATGTCCATAGGCTCAATTTATTACATCATATTCACTTAAATGTGTTTATGAAACGATCCTTCTGCACACACATACATTTTATCAAATTTTAGATTCCTTGATTAATGGCACAGACCTTTTTTGCTGTGTGGCACAGTCTGTCATACCTCTAATCCAATTTTGAAATAAAGGTATTCTTAGATCATCTTATAATAAGGCTATTCTTCTTGCTAGAGTTATACCTCTTTCGCTTATTTTCTTATAGAATGGACTAAGATTTAATAGTGATGTATTTCCTAATAAACATAGCTGGAGGACAGCTTCTTCCATTATCTTGGATATACCTGTGTTACGTCTTCATTGGAACCCGTTAAATATTCTTGGACAATCATTTAGCAATATATAAAATGTTTCTTGCCTTTGATTTCAGCAGAGGCATCAATCCAAATGTTCTGGGCTATATTGCATAATTGTCAAGGGAGTTAAATATGCACAATGAAGGTACAGGAGTTAAAATTTACTGGTGTACATCTAATGTTTATAGATAACCCTGTTAAAGAAGTCAGGATGCGTTGCCTTGTTCAGCCATTCTATCTTAATTCTAAATCACTGTTGCATTGTCTCTATGTTTTCTTTTGCAGTCAGTCAGCCAAAGACCCTGTAGAACATTTACCTTGCAGTCTTGCAATTTTAATTATCTGATCGAGTGTAGTAAATTCTGGTGAGGGTAAAACCAATTACAATTTCTCAGTAAGTTCATGCCTTAATTAGTAGTCTTCTAGGAAATGGAAACCAAGTTTGTAGCAGATTTGGAAGTAGAGGACTCTCTGGTTCCCTGCTTTTCATTTGCATTTCAGGCTTGGGTCTTCAGGTAGTGTCATCACAGGCGCTTAGTGTTGCTGATTCAAATTTCAGTCAGTGAACTTGTTTTAGTTCTAATCTGAATGCACACAAACTGTTGCAGATTCACAAGTATAGTCCTATGGATAGTTCATTAATGAAGTTAAAATGATTTATCTGCCCTGTAGTATTTCTCATAACAGTAAAACAATGCAGGTGCATATAGTGTATAAATGCATGAGCTGTCCATTTAACCTGGACCTTCTAAAAATCTAGATCCTCTGCATTATATGAAAGTAAAATAATCAACCAACAGTAACAAGCTCTGATAAAAAAAAAAAAAAGAAGAAAATGAGACTCACAGCTACAGGCAAACTCATCTAAGCTGAATGCCCTTAATCATACATCGTAATATTAAACACCATACAGAGGAAGAACCTCTTGGCCACCTCCGTGGGAGACAACATGCACAAGAAACTCTCTCTGAAAATAAGAAAATGATATATGGGTTGACTTCAACATTGTATGAGGTTTCTACATAGTGCATACAAAGCAGCAGTTAAGTGAACCTGGTTCTCACCTAACTCATGCTGCTGTCAGCCATGGCTTTCAGGCCACCAGGCGTTTTTCATTAGGCTTAGCTACAGCATGTAGATACAGAGGGGTGCTGTCGACTGTGGTCTAGCATTAGGTGCCAGGAACATCTAGGTGAGATCCTTTCCTAATAGAGATGGTTGGAAGCTGTATTTTGCAGTGTTTAATGGACATACCTTCCAGGAAGACTGCCAGTTCAGCTTGATATCTAAATTGCTTTTTACAGCATTTGTGCTGGCTGATCTGTTGAAGATGCAGGACCCTTCAAATGCCTGTGAGGGTTGTCTAATCAAAGGTCTGATTGAACCACTGGATAAAATATGCTCTTCATTTTCATGAACTCTGAAAGTAGGAGAACATTACTGGTATGCTCTGCTTTCAGCTTGACCAGCATCCCCAGCTGGGAGCTATGGTGGGAAGCTAATGCCACGCAAGGCATGGACAGTCCTGTTTAATTTAAGAAAGCAGACAAAGAGCCTTCGCTGCAACTAAACAGTTGCTTATTTTATGAATTTTTTGGATCACATGTAGCAGTACAGTCTTTAGTGAATAAAAATTGTAAATGGTAAACACTGCTGCCAAGATAGTAAAATGAATTATCCATGAAGTGAAAGGTACACATCCTGGAATCTTATCCAGGTATTTTTAGCAATTTAAAAGATGTCATTTTATATGCTGGGTATTTCTTAAATGTTCCATTAAATTGAGAACTCTCTACATAAATGCTAATTTAATTAAAATGTCTTTGTATCTTAAATATAAATGAAAATGACAGGCTAGAAGCCTTGCTGAAAGTTTGCATGGACCTCTACTTATGCATAACTTTTCTTATCTTCTGCAGCACTGTCTTTCTTTTTTTTCTTTAAATGCACAACATACAAGAACATTTCTTGTCTTTTTTCTTTTAAGATTTCTTATAAAAGAATACTTTTGACAGGCCACTTTTGCTTTCAAAATTAAAAATTCCCACACAAATGTTTAGTAAGAATAACAAAACACTGTGTTTTAACTTGGTAGGCATGATGATGATACCAGTTGGCATTTAGCTGTCCCATATATTAGTTCATGCATGTGAAACAAAATGATTATACTTACAATTTTTGGTAATTTACCCAGTTCCTATAAGGGAAAATTACTTTAAATGGAAAACAGTTATACATTGTGGTTTCTTTTTTTCTTTTACGAGGAATTCTTTATTGAGAGAAGAAAGTAATGCTTCACCTCCTATGTAAATATGCTTTTCTAAAAGAAACCACCTACATAAGGGCCAAATCAGTCTTCTTCAGGCCTGCTGAATGAGCTAAGTGGGGACCCCTAAAGGAAAGAGGACACTGCAGGAGAGGCTGGAATTCTTTATCCACAGGATTGTCTGGACATACCGGATACACCAGTTTCTTCACCAGTGATATCAGCCCCTTGCTAAGAGAGCTGCCTAGTTGTGTGATAAACCTTCAGCTGTCTTCAACTATCATTTCTGGCAACCTGTACTGGTTTCAAAATTACAGCCCTTCGGAGCAGATTAGTATTCAGTCATGCCCACACATGTGTGTATAAATGTGCGTGTGTATGTATTTTGCTTTTAGTAAGATACAGCAGGCATTAACACAATTCTGCTACTATGCATTCTACCTCTTGAATGTTAAAAGAACAAAAAAGAGATAACTGATGTAGCTATTCCAATGGAATATTTAACGAGCCAGGTTTTGATCTCATGTATCCTTAACAATTAGACTTTATTTACCTGTGTTTAGAATCTGTTATCTTAGCTCAAAAGCTGCCCTTGTATATATGGGTGTGGTTTTAGTTGTCTGTAAGTCCCAAGTAATTGCATGAATGTATTCACATAGAGTATTTGACTGGCACGACAGGCGTTAAGCACAGGAGTGAGAGCAGAGATCTCCCTGTACTCTGGTGCACTCCCTATGGTACCTCTGGGAAGTTAGTTTTATTTTCAATCATTCTCAGGCTCCTCATATATAAATTAAGAATCCCTCTCTGCCTCCTATAGGGCTGGTAACAATCTTGATAAATTTTTTTGTGAATTCATGCATAAGGAATAATATTCTGTAATTGTTATTTAAAAAGGGATTTACTTATATTATTCTTAGGTCAGGCACTTGCAACATTGTCATCTGCTGCTTTAAAATATGGCTAAGCCAAAGGGTCAGTGACAGCATCAGGCTGTTTTTTCTTCAGAGATTCTAATGTCTTGTTCAATTCTATGGCAAGAATATCTCATTTCCAGTTCTAAAAAAGCATTTTCTTGTCTAAAAAGAGAAGGCTGCAGAATGTATTAAAATATGAATCTGGTTAGTTATGTTTCATGTCGCGTGTCTTAGGCATCTGTGGGAACGATGCAGTAGCTGCTTTGTTCATAAAATTCCCATTGATATAGAGGCATGTTTGAGACATTAGGCAGAATTTAGATCCAGATCTCCTATGGCTGAACTGGCTAGAGGTAAACCTGTAACTACAGCATGGGTACAGAGCAACACTGACAAATAATTACTGTTTCAGGAAGGGAGACAAATATTATAATTTCTTATGCACTATTAGTACACATGCTACCCTTGTCTTGTGTACTGTGGTCAGAAGGATCTTTTCACTTTTGCTCCTCTAGCTGGGGAGATTTTGAAGTGCCTATATAACCTAAAATTCTTTTTTACTTTTTTCTACTTCTGTTCACAGTCAACTTCTGTTGTCATGGGTATTTAACACAATTCTCTGCATAGAAGAGTCATAGTCCTGATATTCTTTTAGCAGAAGAAATAATTAAAGTGTCACCTGTGTACCTTGTTCAAGGCTCGTTTCCATGCTAGGGTCAGAGAAAGTGATTTTTCCACAGCAAGCGAGATAGAAAGTACTGTTTTCAGGTTCCATAATCAAGACAAATACAACTGCCTGTTGCCATGCACCATATATTTTCCACATTATAGTAATGGATGCACTGCTGCCACCTGCTATGTCAGGACTTCCAGCTAATTGGAATAAGTTATGTGTGTTCCAGTTACTCTTACGGTCTATAAAAGGCTGCTTTGTCCTAAACTATATAATAATTTTTGATGGATTTCCTTATGGTAGCAGATATTGCTGTACTCTGGTGAGAACCATTGTTTTTCACAAACACAGGTGTTTTCTGCACATATTAAGGCCTTAGAGATGATTCTTTCTACCGAGTTTATGCTAAGGCGTAGCATTTTGTGTAGGTGATATGACCCGGATCCAGGTATAGTAAATCCTGAAAGGGACAGGAATAGATGTGGTTAAGACTGTACTATCCACTTATGGCTGCTGACTGAAAAACTGCTACGTGCCCTGCTGCTTCAGCCTAGGATCTGTGATAGTTTCATCAAAAGCTGTTACATCCTCCTGTCACTGGGAGAAGGGTCCAGGCCATATGAATCAGAGGTGAGATAACTGCAAGGGTAAAGAAGTACCCCTGAGTATGCGAGATGGTCTCTGAGTGGTGTGGTCCACTTGACCTGTTGAGAGTACAGCAGATCCACTGCTTGCTCAGCTTCACCCAGCCAGGTGGAAATTGTCTCCAAGATCTTAGAAAACCTTTGACCTTGTTCGTGTGTTTTCTCTGAATTTCTCTGTATTCTTCTTCTCTGTGGTTACAATCTTATCTTAAGGTATAACTGTAACATCAGAAATCAGAAATTGGTACTTTTTAGGTGAAGTTAATTTTTGTAATAGCAATCTGATTTGAATTGGTACCTGGTGGTTGCAATCTAGATCTACACTCATTTAACAATAGCTGGAGCTGTATGACTACCAGAGCATGGTGTGTACAACTTTTAGAATAAATTTCCCTATGGAAAGTGATTTATTACTTTTAAAGATACCAGACTCCTGTAAGCTCAACTCCTGTAAGCTCAACATGAGTGAACAGTGTGCTGCTGCAGCCGAGAAAGCCAACAGGATGCTGGGTTGCATCAAAAAGGGCATCAGCAGCAGAGATAAAGAAGTCGTCATCCCGCTTTACTCAGCACTTGTCAGGCCACAGCTGGAGTACTGTGTACAGTTCTGGTCCCTGCTATACAAAAGGGATGTGGACAGGCTGGAAGGGGTCCAGAGAAGAGCCACCAAGATGATCAGGGGACTGGGAAGCCTGCCATATGAGGATGGGCTGGGAGAGCTGGGTTTGTTCAGCCTTGAGAAAAGGAGGCTCAGAGGGGATCTCATCACCATGTGCCAGTACTTAAGGGGCAGCTACAAAGAAGATGGAGACTCCCTTTTTACATGGAGTCACATGGAGAGGACAAGGGGGAATGGACACAAATTGCTCTTGGGGAGATTCCGATTGGACGCCAGAGGAAAATTTTTCACATTGAGGCCAGTCACCCATTGGAATAATCTCCCCAGGGAAGTGGTTGACTCGGCCATGTTGGACACCTCTAAGAGTCGTCTGGACAGGGTGCTGGGCCATTTTGTTTAGGCTGTGCTCTTCCCAGAAAGGTTGGACTAGATGATCCCTGAGGTCCCTTCCAACCTGTGATTCTGTGATTTTAATTATTATTTAATACTCAGGGTTGCAGACCTGGCATGACACAGTAACAAAGAGGATTAAGTGTATGTGAGGCATAGTTGCTCCTGTGCAGCTTTCCATGTCTGGACAGCATGTATTTCAGCTCCAGCAGGAAGCCTGACCTCCTCTCTTCATAGAGTAGAAGTTCTTGCTTTTAGCTATCAGGTGCCTCATTTGGTCCCAAATATCAGCTGATGAGTGGCCCTGCTGAAACTGCAGGTTTCTTTCTTCAAGCCTTCATCTTCAGAACTAATTGGAATGGTCTCTTTTCTCTCTCCCTTTTCCTCCTCAACTCTTCCCACCTGCTTTTTTAGGTGAGCTGGTAGGTGATGGCAATAATATCCTCAAGCTTAAGGCCAATTAACATTGTAAAAAACAGGCTAGCTATTTTTCAAAAGAGAAAAGAATAGTATACAATTGTGTGCTATAAAAATACAAGAAAATGTGAATTCGTATTTTATAATAAAAAATGTTTACTACCTTTCAGCACGATGGCAGTAAGAGAAAAAATGTTGTGTTACACTGGGTATAAAATGATAGAATTTTCCGTGCTATGAATCTCTTTCGTACCCTTCCATGTCCCATCTCAACCTCACAACAATGCGACATAGCATTAGTCACGGCTAAGTAGTGAGGGGAGCCTTCAGAAAGCAGTCTTTCCTCTTAGAGGCTACTTGCTTCATGAAGAAAAGAAAAATTCCACGGTAACTGCTAGTGAAAGTATTTGCTACTTGTTTTGGGTATCTTCATCAGTTCTTTGGAGAACAGTTTATTTAAAATTCATGTTCTTGCAAAACATGCAGGTTCTTTCGAGATCTCTATGATATTAAGACTATTTTGCTCATTTAACACTTTGATGGACAGAATATCTGAAATTAACAAGTTTATATATTATATAAACATATATTGCTTTACAGAACACAGGAAGATAAACTCATGTGCTTTTTTTTTTCCTGAAAAGTATCCTAGAACTAGCTCTCTTAAACCTTTGAATTAAGTGAATGCGTGGTAGCACGTATGCAGACCTGTGAAATAGTCAGTCTTGTTGGTTCAAAGTACACTAATTAAATATAAATTAGCTATGCACTTTTTTCTTTTCCTGCATAAATTCTGTCTTGTGACTTATTGTAGAACTGTAACCTCCACTGAGTACAGGTTAGTGTTTTTACTAGATACTTCTTGTTTGCAAACCTGATAAGACAATTCTTTTAAGGAACTAGGAGGGTAAGTGCATGAGCCATCTTAGCAAAGCTGGTGCAGCTAATTAATTGCTAGTCCAGCCGGTCTTAGCTTTTTGGTACAGTAGGTTTTGTCACATACAAATGTCAGTAGAAATGGGAATTAGCCTGTGATTGACAGTGTCTTGACTATGTAATTAATCATTTTACTTTAAATGTGTGTTAGTCAAAAACTTAGTTATTTTTAAGAGGACTGAAGGATCTGAGAAATGCCCTTTGTCTTTGATCATCTCTTAAACTTCTAATTAAAAGTATCTAAAGCTAGTAATAGTATTTCCTCCAAAAGAGGTTTGCCAAAATGGAGGAATCTTGCTAGATTAATTAATCTCTGCTCTTTCTGAGAGCAGAGTATATAGACTTGGAAGACTGAGAGTTGCAAAGCCTCATTTTATGCTGAAACCTCAAATAGAACATTTACAGAGGAGTTTGGGTTTAGGAGGGCCTACATCCAACCTTCTCTTTCTCAAGGATTTTTTTAAACTCTTTTCTCCAGGAAGGAATTGTGAAAAAAAGATTAGAAAAGGAATATAAAAATACTTAGATTCTCTTTTCTTTTCCTCCACTTTTCTATCTGCAAATCTAAAAACAATTACAGTGATAAGTCACTAAACATTCCACACCTTGTTACTCGAGTCAAAAATCAGTTATCATAACTAGGTGGATGAATAAATGTTTCATCATCTGAATTCTTTTCCAGTTCTATTCCAGTTTACCATATTTTTTTCCTTTGCTCCTTTCTTCAACCCTTTGCAGCCCATACTTGCCAGGAATTCTATTTTTCAGCACCAATTTCCTCATAGCGGCTCTAGAAGAAGCTGTGGCTCAAGAGATTATTCTTGAGGAAAGACGGTCTTTTCTACAAGACCCTGGGGCATATTACTATCAAAAGATTCATTCACTTAATTCATATTCCATGACTCATAATTCTAATGAGATCTTGGTTATTCATGCAACAGTTATTCATAGAGTATTCTCTACTTATTAACACTGGGCTATGATACTTGCTTTTGAAGAACACTTGCAGAAATCGGCTCCTCCTTAAAACATGTATTTCACATGCAACAGTTTACCTTGTTTACTTTTTGAATGCATATTGTGAAGATGAGCAATATAAGTCATGTGAAAATCCAGCTATGGTAATGTATATTGAAGGGGCACTCAGTAACCCTGTAGCATTTTGTCTTGCTCATTTTTGTCACCGGTAATTTTACACAAAGAAAAGGACCTATCACTCGATATACATTGAGAGAACATCGAAGTTATGGTGATTCATACATTGGAACGCTGCCATAATAGAGAAAGAGCCATATGTAGAATGAAGTAATATGACATGAAATAAAGTGATGCAGGACAAGAACCGACAGTTGCATTACATTATTCAGTGGAACAGAATCTGAAACTGCTGCAGGGGAATGAATGCATGATACATAATATGGACCAATACATCATGTAGATCATTTAATATATTGAAAAACTGATGTATAATGCACTATTGAAATGGGGTGTATAATGTATTCTGCAGAGAGAATTTTCTTTCAGTCCTCCTGTCTTAGGCGTGGACATAATGGAATATGTTGTCGTGCTGAAGAGTAGCTGACCTTGCCTCCGTTTATAAAACGAGAAGAACCTATAAATGAGCTGTTTCATAAAGAGCACTACGTGATTAAGAAAATTGGTTTCCCAAAGTAGTAGCGTCAGGGTCAAATCAATCTTGGACACAATCAAAGAATATACATTTTTTTTCCTCTGAATTGTGTAATAATCTTTTGACAAATAGAGTGCTCAAAAAAATCAGAATTGTTACACTTAAGCAAGATTTAAGCTATCCAAAAGGAGGGCCTATGTTATGTGGAATGAATGTTCAGTCACCAGAAAAGCTGTAATTTTTGAGTGTTTAGTCTAGACATTTTTTTTGCACCTAGAGATTTGTTGCATATATCCTGCAACAGTCTGCCCACATCCAGGATCCAATTAGTTTTTTGACTAAGTAGTATTTTTTCATACCACCCCATTGATTTATAATAACTGGAAGTAAGCTTAATTAAGAACATAACTTTTTTTTTTTTTTTTTTTTTTTTTGCAAGAGAAACAAGAAGATCCAGTGGAGTTGCTTACAATTCAACTTAAGGCAAATACAATGCCTTACTTGTTGAGACTGGAAAAACTCTCCCTTGGGATTATTAAATGCCTTTTACAGGTGTGAAAAAGATCTCATGTTGTTAACAAATACATCCATAAAGAATTTTCACACATTTATAAAACCTGTTGCTAAACTGGGGAGAGGTCTTGTTTCTTAATGTAGGTGACTAAATGCTTCAGGAGATGCGTCTCCCCCGAGGCACTCAATTTAAATGCCAGCCTATTTAATGTATTCTGTAAGAAGAGAGGCACAGCTTATAAAAAGAAGAGGAAAGCATATTTATACCCTGCATATTGGCTAGGGATTGTACTATCAGTAAGTATAGTTTTTCAGCTATTATATTTCACTCATTAGTTGCATGATGCATTCAGCGGTAGAACAGGTTAGTCTGTGGTGTGTATTTGGGGTGTCTTAGGGAAACAAGAGTCTCTTTCACCAGCTGGATGTAACCCCTGAAGGGAGCTCTTTAAAGTGAGTGAGTTTATAATAATGCAAGCTGAGAGAGATAGCCTTTCTGACCCAATGATGGATGTTTTCTTGATGGGAATGGGTAAAATGGGGCAAGAATTTGACAAATAGCATTTTTGTATACTATTGTACAGGTCCAAAAAAAAGAACTATTTAACCTGTGTACACAAGATACTTTGCAGTTGCCAGCTAGTGCTGAATTATGCAAGAAGATACTTGTTCCATATAAATTAATGTATACTCTGGGGCACTTGCCTAATCCAAAGCCCATCAGAGTCAAAGTAATACTCTTTGGATCAAGGTCCTAAAGGAGATCTGTGGAGTTATTGTGCGTTCTGCAGAAATTCCAATACAGTAGCTCTTAAAAGTAGACTGCTTGCCTTTTTTTTCCCCCCATTTTCAACTCCCAACTTTTTTATTTACCTTTCTAATACACACTTTTTTTCCATGCCTATTGCATTTTTGTTTGCTACTGACCAGTCCTTACTTTTTTCCCCCTCTCTCTGCTTCATTTTTTTTTTTCTGTTTTACTCCACCTCTTCTCTCCACCTCTTATCTTTAGGAATACCCCTTTACATTTCTTCTCTTTTTTGAAGGTAAATATCCCCCCTTTTAGCTCCCTGCCCTCAGCTGTGTGACATATAGATCATTAGTGAGCACTGTTGGCATCTCTTCCCATCAGAGCTGTGTTCATAGCCCACCCTAGAAGCAAAGAGATGCTTAGGTTCATTCAGTTTTGAAAGGATACTTTATATGCCCTATTTAATTTGCTGCTTTCCTGGTTCATTGCATCGACCTACTCGGGCATAGTGTAAAGTTTTCAAAAGCACTGAAGTCATAAGAAGGGTCAGACGATATATCTACATGGGAAACCCAGGCAAACTGTGCTCACTTGCTGAACTGAGCAAAACCCATATGGCTTATCAGCACGACTCAGTAGCCTCACCCTGTTTTAGGCATGGTTTCTGGATGCCACAGTGTGTGAATTTTCAGCTGCTAGTAAAAGACTCTGTAGACACACCTTACATATAATACATACACATATAGCTTTCTAAGTGCCTACATTGCTTCTGAAAACAGCTTGTTGATGCCCTTTAGAATTTTGTCCAAAGGTGTAAATAGCCTTTTTCAAAGGAATAAAAATATTCAGGTCTTAATGGTTATTAATAGTGAAGTTAGGCAATGTTAATAAGGCATCCAGGTTTTAATGCAGGTCCACATTTTCATGAGATATTGTGTTTGAGTTTTTATGAGGTGGTTGAGGAGTGAGGCTGGTGGACAGGAGACAGGGTTTTGTGTAGTGACTGCTCTGAAAGTCACCCGAGTCATCAAAAATGTTGTTAGGTTCACTTAAAAAAAAGGGAAAATTCCTTCAATATTAAAAAAAAAGAAAAAGCATTTAAATAGCAAATTTGGCAGCAGTTTCTTCCTCCCTTCAGGAGCAATGAGCATTGTTTTAAAAAGACTGTGTTGTAATGGAGACCTTTCATTTTTAACTGAAATCAGTTGAAGGTCATGAATGATTTCTAGAGATGTGGGGACAAGACGGGCATGCCTGGGAAGTTGGAGCCTCCTACTCCTACACATTGAATGGCCTGTGAGCACATCTATTCTTTTCAAGTGCAGGGATTAGCGATCTCAATTAACAGAAATCTGCTGGCCCTACTTTCCATGCAGTGTAAGATTAACTCTTATTGAGGAGTTTAATTCTTTCCAGGATGTTCTGCATTTTCTGAGTAGGGTACATCATAAATCTGAAAAGTTTAGCACAGTCTTCACCACGGCTTTGGAAATAACCAACTCCCTTTTATCTTGCACAGAAACCTTATCAGACCAATATATTTGAAGAAGGTGTGGCTGAGTCCTTCATAGAAGAATCTTATGCAATGGGTTGTGGATAGAAACAGCCTGCAATCTTGTAGAGTTTAAAACAAGAATAACCATTCTACTTTAAAATATTTTTAAATATTTCGGCAAGATTCTTCATATAGTATCACTGACATTATTATATCCTGTTCAGTTCTGTTAGTGACCCCCCTGCTCCCTCACCAAGAGGGTTTTCCAGGAAAAGGAGGCAAATGGAAGTCTGCCATAAATAGGAAGGGAGTATGTTGTTGTAATTTTTGGATTAATTTTCTTTTACTCAGTAACACTGAAAGCCCCTGTTTGTGTAGTTGTGGTGTGCTGGTTTTTATTAGAAGGCGGAACAGTTTATTCCTCTATTCTTTAGATAAAAAACCCTGGACTTCGTAGGTGGATTGTTTGGTAGACCCTTAAGTCATGAGTAAAACTGGATGTGAGTGTGGAGTTGCCATACATCGTTAAATCTGTTGCACAGAGCTTGCTAATGAAAAGTATCATAAAGTAATATTGCATGAAGTCATTTAATAAAAATAGAATACTCATATCCCTTTGCATTTTGAACAGGTGCTGTTCAAAAATGCGTAGGCCATCTCCACAAAAATTAATTTTACTGAATGTACAATAGTTTGGGTTTTTTTAATGACATGTTTTTATTATTTCTGTCACTTCTGGGTTTTTTTGGTGGGTTTATTTATTATTTTTCTCATGCTGTTTAACAAGGTGAATATTTAGAATAATCAGTTTTATTTGTATAGTGGATTTGCAATTAAGTACAATGAAACTATTCTCTATCTTGACTAAACTAAACTGCACACAAAATAGGAATGAAAGACAACATTCACTTTCATGTAGCAACGGCTATTATTAGTAGTGGTATACTAGTTAACACTAAATCTGAGATGTTTCCTGGTCAACATACAATATACTCTTTCTGTGTTTCATCTGTTAGCAATTGGCATGCGTAAAAGGTATAACAGTTTAGATATTTTAGCAGTAAATTTTAGGGGCTTTGACCTCTGAGATGGTGGATATGCTTAAATATAGGTCTCTCAGGTTAAAATATTGATCCTGCCTACAAAAGTGGAGAAAGTACTTTTGTGCATAAGGAAGTTGTATATGTTGTGAAAACATCTGAAGAAGTTTTTTAGAATAAGATTCTAGCTGTTCTAGCGATTGTTTTACATAACGAGCAATAGGAGAGCTGCAAATACACTTGCCTATACATCTTTTTTATTGTAAATTTAAGTGAAAACGAATTCAGTGTAATGTATTAATGATCCCCTTTTGAAATTAACTGTGTGTTTTCCAGAGATTTTTTTATTATACAAATATGTAACTTTACAATAAATGTATAGTTTGTAAATTTGGTGCAGCAAAATCACTTCATTCACAGGTGTTGTACACGGAGTGTGGCACCTGTAGAAGAAGGATGATAAAGGTTGGTGCCTTTTCCTTTGATTTTCAGGAATCCTATGCAGATAACCTTGACAGCGTTGGTTCTTGCCAATAAATAAAAAAACAAATACATGCAAGGTTTCTGTAAAATTTATGAATTACTTAACTTGAGCTTAGAGGGACAGTCTTTCTGCTTTGAGACAAAGATAACATAAAATACTGTGATGGCTTGGGTCAGTTCAGAGTGTTACCACTCAAGGAATTTTGCAACTCAAGGTACTTGGAGTCTTGTTTTTGCAAAACATATATTTATAGGAAAAGAAAAAGTAAGTTTCCGAAATCTGAAATGGTCCCAGTTGCAAAAAAATGTTAGGCAGACATTATCAACCAAAACGAGTAAAAAATCTGCCTACTATATGTCTGGCTTACATGCATCAGTTTGAAATGAGCAGACACCCATGAAGCATGTAATAAGTATACAGAGAAAATGAATGCGGAATAGTAGACATGAATCTATTCTTTCATCTTATTCTAGTTAATCATCTTTAAAATAAAGAAAAAAAATACTCCCCAAAAAGTCAGCGGAGCGTGCACAGGTTTCCCAGTTCTTTCTGTGCAGCTGTTTGATCATGTTCAGCAGCTCTGTAAAATCAAAACAGTTTCCTACAGTTTTCTATTCACTTATGTGATAATGTGAAGCCTTCTCTCCCCCACAACTTTCTCTTCCTAGTGATTAATGTCCAGGAGAAAAGTGATAGTCTCTGGGGAAGTTGAATGCCATTAGCCATAGCTGGTCATTTATCCCCAAGGAAAATTTCAGTGTGGGTTCTTGTTTCCTTTACAAAGCCTGGCTAGTGAAACATTTTAAGTTTTCTTGGCACGTTTTAAATGCTTTCTGTGCCAGTGAGGTCTCGTTGTTATTATGCACATGTGATGTGTTTACATTGTGCATGACATATTTGCTTTGTGTGCTCTTTGCCAGAGTTACAAGAAGGATGATCTGTGTTAACAGGATAATTTACAGATGTGTTTTTAGTTTTGCATTCCAACTCAAGGTGTTAGTGTGCTTTTCTGCTACTGCTGGGTTAGGCAGCGGGATGGGTAGTTTTCCTTTCCTATTGTAGTCAGAGTACAGTGATATATGGATTTAATTACCTGCACTCAGAGACTGTTATGATGGATTCCTTAAAATGAAGTGATATAAACGATTATACAGAATTTGGCCTTTAGAAAACAAAACAAGAAATAAAAAGATATTCTCTTTTGAAATGAATCCTTTGTCATACCTATCTAGTCAGTGAAATGATCCTAGTGCAAAATAAATGCAGGTGACCTTACAAGCAGAGTTTTTTTCCCAATTTATCTGCTAATCACTGTGCTTTTTAGGAATATGTTTCAAAATTAATATGCTCATACTCTGGGCAAGAGTATGAGCAAGTGCAGTGGTAGTTCATTGCAATGAAAGGGACTTCCCAGAACTTTTCTTGTTTTCTTCTTCTTCTACCTCTTTCTGCAGAGAAAGCTTGAAGGGGGAACTAGAGGGGAGATAAAGTTTGTGAAGCCAATTTCAAATTGTGCTCATGTATTGAGCTCGTTGCAGAAATGTCCTTGGGTTCGGTCTGCCATCGCTGCAGGTTCTTTGGTACTTGCATGTTGCAGATCTGTCATAAAAGGAGATCCAGCCAGAGTAGCACACAGGACTGGTTTTTGCTCATCAGAAGAACAACTCTTCTTAAATACAGTTACCAAGAAATTCCACACTGGCAGCTTCCTGCAATAAAGGGCTTTTCTACAGTGTGAAGGTGGCAGTCTGAGGGTGTGCTAAAATTTGGTACCGATTTCCTGTGCGATTTGAGGAAGTAAAATTCTGTTCTCTTTTGCTTTGTCCTTATTAGTGGCTGCATTCCAAACCATAGAAATATTCCTCAAGTGGCTTCATAAAAGACTGGAGATAATCTGAGGCAGCTGATTTACTATTCCCCATTCTCAGGCCAGAGAAGAGTTACCGTAAAGCAAGACCTTATATATACTCACATCTGAGGGAAAGCTGGAGTTATATATTTTGTGGATTTTAATGCATATAGCAGTATCTTAAAAAAGCTGACTGTGAAACACATTTTGAACTTTACACCACAGCAGCAAAACTGCCATTCAAGAGACTGTAGTTGTTGCAATTTCCTTTTAAGTGAGAGAAACTTCGCTACTGAATTTAATTGCTCTGATTTGTAGCTCATGGACGTTCCAGCCACGGTTTCCTTTCAAGCAAACTTTTTTTTTTAATTGGATCTTTAACACTTTTCCTTTGAGTCTGATGCTGTGAGGTGCTGGGTGTCTTTTGGGAAGAGTCGGGTGCTTTTAACTCCCAGAGACTTTCCCGGATATT